>NW_022989843.1:3845796-3878296 GCF_902827175.1 Gymnodraco acuticeps
AGGAGAAAGCAAACAAGAAAAAAAATACATTACAGAGCTCAATAACCAATCTATACTGTGATCAATAATCATCATCTGAAATTCTCTATCATTGATTTCCCTAATGAGCCACCTGCTCTGGGGTGAACTTTATTCTAAGCCCTGATTGGAGATCAGCTTACCTCCTTGAACTTCTAATTCTCTGTCAGGGTGGAGGAAATACAATACTGACCCTGGATCAGAAGGACAGATCCCGCCTCAGAGCTAATTTCTGTTGATTGATAGGCTGTCTATCCTTGTCCACACACACACACACGTGCACACACACACACACACACACACACACACACACACACACACACACACACACACTGCCTTGGCTTGTAGGTCAGCGCTAGCAGTTACCTGCCAGTTAACTACAAACACCAAACGTAAAATATGTCACTGTCACACACACTTATCATTCAATGCTAAGTTATATATCGTATCCAACCACATATACATAAACAGACACCACACTGCCACTACTCCCCCCCCCCCCGAGTGGCCTGAGGGTCAGCGCTGATCCGATGGTTCAGACCGCTGCCTACCCGCCACTGTTGTACAACATGTTGGTGGGCTCGGCCACTGATTAAAGACCCTCGGTCCGTCAATCAATCTGCCACGTTTCCCATTGGCCTTTCATGTGCAGCCTGCTCTCATTAAGACCCACTCTGCGGGCTTTAACATGAATTAGTGAATGAGGTGGAGGGGATAGCGGGTTGTTGTATACACTAGAATAGCCTTGTTTGAATCCTGTTTGCCTACATTATGTTAAGGGGAATGATGGCAAGTGAGAAGTGGTTGGGAATGGAATGGAGAGGGGTTAGTACATTCAAGGGTCTATGTAAATATGAAGCGCTTTATGAATAATCTGAATATATACAATGCGATCACTTCCTCTCTGCATCCAATCTTGTCTTTCTCGCCCTACTGCAATTAATCTCATCCTGCCCTTTTTTGTCCTTTTACCCTCATGTTGCCCTCCCCTCCTCCCTTCTTCCTTTCAGCTTTTCACGCCCATCAAGTACCTTCCACTGTCCCAATGAGGAGCGTGGATGACGCAAGAGGTTTGTGAGCTGATTGATTGAATAATCTTATTAGCAGGGTCAGAATGGCCAGCCACGGCTCCGGTGAGTGGGTGAGTAAGTCTTCTGGCAGGCACACATACACACCCACCGTGCAAACAAAAACAAAGTGTGGCACTCCAGATCCAGGTTATTAGGGTTACGTTGTCAACCACGACACACTGAGAACAACAAGTCCTCAGAGGCAGAGACGTCTCACTCACCTTGCTGAAAAAGACTCATCACTGTTGGCAAGTGTCTGTGTCCACCGTGTATATGTGATCCCCTGCAATGAGTGAGGTTAGGGCAGGAGAAGGAGGGAGAGAGAGATGAGAAGATAACAGTCAGACAGCAGCAGACAGTCAAAAAATGCAACAAACAATAAAACCCATTTCTCTTCTTCCATGTTTCCCCCTGAAGGCAGCGAACAACGTCAGAAATAGGGGCTTTGTATAAACTTTGTTCAAACTTAAAAAAATGACAATAAACAAAAGGAGGCCAGAGCTATTTGCTCTGTCAGACAGAAACAGTCAACAAAGGTTTAGAGCGCGGTGGCGCAGGCCCCAGGACAAAAGCCTCTTTGTCCCAGAGAAAGGTCTTGAGGGGGGGGTGGGAGGAGGGGGAGGTGGCCAAGTCACTCAGAGCTGTTCAGGTCAATTAAGCCTAGTGTTTGAGCCACAGGAAATCTATACTAACACTCATTATAGCTCAGACAAGAAGACTTGTGTGTGCTGGCCTGGAAACATACAGACTTCTCCCGTATTACAGCATTCTGCCATATAGGCCCCAGCAGGGCATATGGAAGACATAAAGCCCACAGGGGTTAACTACATCTCAGACAAGACGGACCGGCTGGACCCGGCGTGAAGCTACACACCTACTTACCGTGGAGAATTAGGGTGCAGGACAGGGAGAGGGAGGGTGCTGTTGTGGGGCAGAAGGTGTGAGCCGAAAATACATTAAGAAAGGGGGATTTACCTCGTTTGAGAAACAAACGTGACCGTGCCAAATTATGTAACTGCTTTAATTTGTTGGAGATTAGCTGTTGAACGTGTTTTTAATCAAAGTGTGTAACAGTGGCATCGTCAGACTCACAGCTTAATTATGTTCCAGCTCCCCAACCTGCGCCCAGCCAGTCTGCCTGCCTTGCTCGCTCATTAACTAAATCTAATAAAGTCTTTGGAGGAACAGGCATCTTGAAATGAATCCACTTATATCGCTTTCCTGGGGGCCACCGCCATCTCCTCGAAGATAAGACACAGTCTACTGTACATTATCAGCCACAACGCTTACATTGAATAATTAATCTTTGAGAGCAGTGGAAATTAAGAAAACAGAGACGCTTCTCCGTTAAAGCCACAGGCAAAATCTCCGTACAATGTTTGCTTTGTTTTTCGTCAGTACTCCTTCCTTCCATTTCTACACTGACAATTAAGTATGCAACAATTGATGAAGTACACAATGAAATATGCAATTGATATGACTATCTAAAACATATGACCATACATTCAATATTGCAATAAAACTAACCTATTGTCTTAATTTATAAATGGGTGAATATCCATTCCTAATTCCTAATGAGCAGAGCACAGGATTCGGACTCCTTTCAAAAAGCAGTTTTTGCTTTATAATATTTTGCTTTGAAAAAATCTCCTTCTTTAAGAACCGATTAAAATGAAACACTTTTTCATGCAATATTAATCCATGAAAAGAGAAAAGAAAAGGAGGTCACCTTTGGGTCACTGAGGTGCATGCCATGCCCAAATGCCAGATGCTGACTGTGCAGTCTGCATTGACTAAAACACAAGAGATTAAGGCCAAAACCTCAAACGTTGCTGCAAAGTGTTTTTTTATCAAAGCTCTCTGGTACCATTAACATTTCATTTCTCAGGCTCATCGATGTGGATTGCATTTCTGGGGTGCCTGAAGGGCCCCTTTGTGTTTTACAGTTTTTTTCACCTTGCTGCCAGGGTAACAGGATACATATCATGTGCCGATACAGTACATTTGATTATTTAAATTACAGCTGTAATTTGTCAAAAAATGAACCCGATCCCATCCAAGATAAGACAGTGAGGAAGAAACATTTAAATGGAAAGAAAGGTGATGGCAGATAAGGGTGTTTGATGATTTAGTCTTCAGCTATATTTCCTAAAGTTCTCAAACTTGCTAATCGAACTTAGTTTATATCTTATTATAAAAATTCGAACTTTATATTAAAAAGACAAAACTTAATCAAAAGCTATTAAATCAGAGGATTACTTGGCGGATTTAGTGTAATCCCGTGGGTTATTTTACAGCCCGCAATTTTGAAGCAGCTCATGAGCAATCTGTAATTGACTGCGCCATAATTTTCGACAGTAACCTTCCCCTGTCCTGTGCCTCTCCTCTCTTGTCCTCTCCTCTCTTGTGCTGACAGTGACCTCGAGGGTTGAGGGCTTCCAGCCGCACGCTTTTTGGTTCCAGCTGAGATTAGAGGGAGCCAAGCGATGAGGCGTCCCTCAAACATCCTGACTAGAGATGGAGAAGGACAATGGAGCGGCTGTGTCTGTGTCAACACCAGCTCTCTAAACACACACATGTGCAAGGAGACCCCCCCCCCCCTCCTTTAACTCCAACATGCTCACACAAACACACACATGGACCCTTTCCCCTCTTCACCACCGCACCTGAACTCATATTACAGCACTCCCCTCTGGTGTGTGACTCACAGCTATATAACTCTCTTCAAGAGACTACAAAGGTGGTATTGTATGTTGTAGACCATTAACTACAAATCCAATTAAGTTAACGTCATTACAGACCATTTTCAAAAGCAAACCTGACATTTTTAAATTGATTTTCTATCTTCCGTTTATCTATTGACCTATGAAAATCAATTTGCAGAGTTGCTAATCTGTTTGAAATACAAGACGCATCATAGGCAACAATAGATTGACTAAACTTCCTGGCAAAATGACGTTATTGTCGAAGTATATTCTGACATGTGACATCCTTACTGAAAGGCTTTGCATTAAAATAATAATAATAATTGGAGTTAGTTGATATCAACACCAGCGCTGAAACAAACACTAATTTATTAACTGATTAATCTGCTGATGATCGTCTTGATTCATAGTTTAATCAATTGGTCTAAATAATGTTAAAACCCTCAAGATATTCAATCTGCAATCCCCACAGAGAAGCTGCAACAGGATACTTTTTGAAATGTTGGTAAATTTTTTTATTAACAATCAAACTATTAACGTCCAATTGTACCAATATCTTTTAAAGTATCTGCCATTTTCTTGTTATGACTGTTCAAAGCCTGAAACACACAGACAGCCTACTCTCCTAGAGGCCTTAAACCGAGGTCAGATTTCAAGACAGTTCATGCCCACTAAAAATAGTTCAGACTAAACAACTGACCGAGTTCACGCTGCTGTTCTGTTGGAGCAAGACTGTAGCAAAGATCTAAAATACAACCTTAATGCAGTTCAGAGTGAATATGATTATTTGTTTTCTATAGAAAAATCTATTTGCATTACAGATGTGCAAATTAACATTTTACGTGTACATTTTTTATATAGGAATTAAACATATTTGAAGTGTTATGATCATTTGAGATCAGGTGAATTCTCATGTTTGGTTAAAACTCATAACAAAAGTGCAAAACAACTCTTTGTAGTTAAAATACTTGTAAGTTAACTTAGAATTGTCTTCTGTACCATAAGGGTTAATCCATGTATCTATTGCATTAGTTACTGTTACATTTCATTTTGAGTGTTGAGTAATTTCACACTGGGCCAAACACAATTAACAGAACACTAATGTCTTCAGCCTTGAGACAATTCAAACTTCATAATGACTCTCTAGCAGGGTTTTATTGTACCTATGGACGGTAAAACAACCATCTCCGGATTACTTTGATACTGAAAAATACCTAAGGATGTAATGATTCTCAGAAAAGCTAAACTGTGATAAGGATGTTCCTTTCTTTGACTTTTAAGCAGATTTATGGACGTTAATTTGCGAGGGACATTAAATCTCTTCCTCTGCACCCCAACAAATCTCCAGCACTCCCCTGGGGAGACTAACAGTCTCAAAAAACCTCAGACCTCTGCCAACCACTGGACCCAAATTGAATCGGTTTAAATGAGTCTCAGACTCAAATTTGTCTTGTGGAAACAGGTCTGTCCTTGGATACTGTTCACAAGAGACGTCATTTACTGAAATCCAACCAAAGATGTTTTGCTGCAAGCCCTTCTCATTCCCATCTTTGTCTCACCCTCAACTGTAACCCATGAGTCAATCATGCTCTGCACAGCACAGTGCTTTTACACAAAGAATAAGGGTCTACTGTTTTGTGGCTATGCTAGCAAATGTACAAATCCGTATGATAGTTAGATAAACTAAATAACAAAAGCCTTTGACAACCAAGTGCAGAACATTGTGAATCACTTGTCGGGGGCTTTGCATTTCCCGAAATTCACTGAGTAGGACGGAAGGTATGCGAATATCCTCTTAGACAGAAATATGGAGTCACTGTAATAGGATGAATACAGACACAGAAAGAGCTGAATGATCAAGACAAGACAGTTGACCAAGTGAGCATGGGCAAGAGTGTGAGATAGTGTACAGGGGTCTCCGTCGGACATGGAGCCATGCGTAACCATGAGAACACAGGGGCTTTGTGGGGAAGAATGTCGTTTTCATAACAGCGCATTTCTTCTGGGGTAACTGAGGGCCAGCTGTGTCCATCTGCAGGGCCTTTGTCAAACTATCTAGTACTTCTTTAGCAGTAAAGAGAGGAACCGATTAGCATGCACCCCACACCTTTTGCCACCACCCCTCTTTCCACAAACTAAATGCATGCACGTCCACCCTCCTCTCCACCTCCCACCCTTTTTTCTATCTCATCACCCTCTTCACCCATATTCCTCTCTGTTCATAACTGGATCATCAGTGGTGGAGGAGGGTCCATTGTGCATTGTCTTTGCATCCCCCTGGTTCAAATCCCCTTAACAAAGTGGATGGGAGGGATTGGGGACTCCAGCAGGCACCTCTGGGCTGTGAGGCCAGTTGCTGAGGTTCTGAATGGGCTGAGGGCACGGAGAGGCCCTCGCTGATGTGATGGCATGAAATACAACAAGCCAGAGTTCACTCACCCCCAAGTTGAGGCAGGTTGTTCTTTTCGAAGGTTGAGATTCTCATTATGGTTTTCTACATTCTCTGCACATCCCCTCTTGTGAGTTTGTGCATATGAGTGTATGTTTATGTGTGTGTGTGTGTTTGGGTCAGTGGGGTGAGGGGAATGTTTTGAGCCTGCACACTTAACGCAGTTAGGCAGGCATGAATACTAACTGCATAAAAGATGTGGTTCATTTTACATTTATTGATTGAAATCTATCCAGTAGTCTCAAAATATGCTTCAAATCTTCAGTTTTTTGCAAGAGATCCCAGTAAGTGGATAAGTAATTTTTACTCTGAGGTTAGTAATGTGCTTTCCAATAACTTAATTTGTGCCAATAAATTAATGACGTGCACAACAACTAAGAGCGCATGCCCTTCAGCAATATTCCTAACATTTTAACACATGGTAACGAGATGTGATGGATTACCACCATGTTTTATAATTCACCATACCCTCAATATATCCAAATATCTCGATATTTAGAACAGATTTTAAATTGCCTGACAACTTTTAATTTGCATTGCATTGACATTAGGCTAAACACTGTTCTATGTGCACCTGTTAGCAGCCAGTAATGCGGAAACAATATTTAAAGTATATAGCTGTCTAAAACTAGTTTCCAGGGTATAAATAACGGTAAATAATTAAATCAATGAAATAAACTAGGTTTATTGAAGAGAAAAAGTCTGTATTTGTATAGAGACCTCAATATCAAAACACCACGTCTGGCCTGCCTGTGTTTAAATGTCAAACTAACAGTAATCAGAGCTCCAACAACACGTAACCCACTGTGCTGTTACAATAACTTGATACTAAATTGGAGAACATACATCTAATATTATGTACTACTATTGGCAGGCACTGTGTATTTTAGCTGGATAAACTGATATATGCTCAAATTGACATAATCTTCAGATTAACATTTTGAATGGAAGCTTCTACCAACTTTTAATTCAGGTGATTATGACAGCTGGAGCTACAAACTTTGTTTCAGAGTGTGGACGTGGCTGGATGTCGCTGGTGCTGAGAGGGAGAGGAGGGAACCGTGTAATCCCAGTCATTAGTGGGTTTTAACAGGATTTGGTGCTGCTACAATAATGGAGACTCTAGTGGCCTCCACTGCGAGACCCAAAGAGACCCGACAGGGCAGAGTTGCGCCACAGAGGCCCGACTGTTCCAGAGGACTCGCCCGAGAGAACGTAATCTGGATGTTTGAGCGTGCATGTTTGTGCCTTTGTTTATTGTTTGTATCTCTGTGTGAGTGCTAACGCCAACCTCAAATTTGGGTTTCGTACACTCTAAAACAGCTTCCCTGCCCTCCGTCTCTCACTGCCCCCCCCCCCCACACACATACACACACAGACACTCTCTCTCTCTCTGGTTCCCATGCTTCCCAGCCTCATAGAGGGTGTAAACATAGTGTGGTTGGTGTTACCATGGTGAAAGCCTACTGAGGACCAGGAATGGCGACTATGCCCTGCATGTGGAGAGACCAGTGGCATGCTCGCTATACAGTAACAAATTCTCTCACATGCACACACACGCAAAATTATGCATGGAGTGTCTGTCTTATTCTATTATTGTCTCTTCCCCGCATGTCTTTAAATCCTATTACAAAGACAAAGTCAAGTTTCTGCATTTTTCATCATTTCCACCCATAACTTCGATATTGTTTAACATTAGGTTGCTGCGATCTTGGAACTTAGTGACTTTGATGATAAAGAAGTCAAACAAGATGAAAAATGCAAGCAGTCAAATAATCATTTTTTGAAACCATGAAACATCCATCATAGATTACAAACCTACTTACTTCCTTGCTCACTTTGAAACTGTTGCAATCCTGTAGTGCACATATACTATTCTTTACAACATTTTGGTAGTGTTCACTTTCGACTTCACTTCCATATGAAATTGCTTATAAGCGGACAAAAATGTAAACTTGTTTAATCCTGTCCAATCGTCTGACAACACTCAACACTTTTCCCATCAGACTCATCGGAACTCATCAATAACTTTGATGACTGCAATGTTATGCTAACTGATAGAAATGATCTCTATTACTACATAAATAGACCCACTTTAGTTAAAGAACATGAAATCCCATCTTAACTGTACTTTGCAATGCTATGTATATATTCTGATAAAGGCCACAAGCTGAAACACGTTGATCCCACAATATAGTTTTTCTTTATACTACAAATGCTGCTGAAATGTTGACCTTTTCAGCTGATGGAGTTCTTACAAAAATAAATAAAAACAGTTCTCACAAAGGTAGAAGTCCAGGAACACACACACGGGTTACAACTGGCATCTTTAGGACTGACAGCAATGAGCTTTATATGTTAGAATGAAGATTAGAGTTTGGACAAGTCTGCAAAACAGCTACAGTACATGGCTTGTGGCTTCAATCAAATCTATTGATTAAACACACACACACACAGTTACATGACATGGCCTGCTCTGGCTAGAGCTGTACACCCACACACCCATATTCATGTTCACACCCTTGCACACAGAGATATTTTTTAGTGATCAAAATGATAAATCTCCCACTACACTGTGATGAGTTCTGCTGTACATATTTCAACCTGACCATGAAATATGGACTTCTGGGATAGGAATCCTCCTGTGTCCATCTCTCAGAGCTGCATCAAAAACTGTTTATTGCTTTTACTGAACGTGACTCTGCTGCTAAACACCAAAACATGACAGCAGACACATAAAGCCATGAGCTGGGACATGACGTGTTTTATGTTCATTACCCATACTTTAATATACATCATATCTCAGTTTATCCTGGATAATATACAGCTGATTGCTTGCTACCATAAAAATGTTTGAAACTGCAGCTGCAAATAAGCCAACTTGGTACAAGGTTGAATCACACGTTCATCAACAACTTCACAAACAAAACCCTCTTGCTGTAATTCACATCTATTTTTCTTAGTGTGCAAAGGCCTCTGTAATGAGTGACATAAAGAGGGACTTATTATGCATTCTTCATTTTAAGAGCAGCGATTTGATGAAAGTGAAAGAAATCAACACTATACTCAGTCCAATGCTAAAACTGAACAAACAAGATGTTTTTGAAAGCCTGCATATAGAAAGACAGCTGTCTGGTATCGTATCAGCGTGTACTGCCCCTCTGGATAATGCACCTGATGGACACTGAGTCATGGTAAGGTCCAGAATATAAAGGGACGAAAATAGTCATGAACTGAATTCATAATCACCGTTCAATATATATATGAGTTTGTGGGCTAATGATATTTTATACATATTGGTAAAGCCCTGACCTTATTACCAGAGGCCATTTTCATCAATTACTGCCCACATATAATGGCTGAAAAGGACAGCAAAAAGAGCATCTGATTCCACTCAACCAATGCATTTGATTCAAGGCTCAAACCCGAGGATGAATTATCAATGACTTCATCTGTTGCTGAGTTTCTCTGTTGCTACAGACGTGCCTTATTCCCTCTATGGATTACCACATCTCACAGCTTTAACATCTTCTGATTGTTTTGCCAGCACTAAAACAGGAGCCAAAGAGATTTAATACACTGAGCAGCCATTCAAAAAACAGCCTGAAACAGTGTTGAGCTTTGGACTGCGTTCACAGTGGCCATCTGCAAGCTGCTGCACACCAAGAAGAGTGGCTCCCTGGTCTAGAGGCATGATGGCAAGGCTGTGCGATGCTGGCATCAGAATAAAAAAGTCATTTAACTTGACAACCGTCGTAAAAGCAATTATTGATGTTGCCTAGTTTTTTGCCTGCCGCATTGTTCGTTGTTTCATGACTCGTGACTTGCTGTGTTGACTATTGGCTCACTTTCACATTGATTTCTGAAGTGGTGATAGTCTCCTCTCTTTGCCTTGAACTGTTTGTCATTTAACTTTAACTTGTCTTTATCGATATCCTGTTAGTGACCATGGATATTTGTGCACTGGCCGTCATTTGTGTGTCCATGTTATCGACTCAAACATTCTTCTCTATGTCAGGATCAATGGCGGTCATCCGGCTGGGTCTAATCTGAGGCAGCCATTCCAGTTATTCAGGGGGTCAAATACCTCGGGCCATGTGTCAGAATTCCAGTCTGCTTCAAGAAAGTATGCAAATGTGGGACCAGCGCTCCAGGTGACCTCACACATGCACGCACACACACACACACACACACACACACACACACACACACACACACAACACACACCACACACACACACACACACACACACACACACACACACACACACACACACACACACACACACACACACACACACACACACACACACACACACACACACACACACACATAACTCACTGCAGGCACAGTAACAGGCTGTAGTGCCCAGGCCAACAGGCACACCGACACATGTTATCCCAAAAGTACCACCACATGCACACTTAAAGCCACATATCACACACTAGAAATCACTTTTAAATCCTTGCAACAACTGGTCAGCGTACTCGACTGGGCAATACACACCCTCCTCTTCACTCACACTTCACACACTCACACACAAGGCCAATACACCCTCTGTCTCATTTCCCTCAGGCCCCTGAAACCCCATGTGGAGCAGGTGGGCGACAGGCAGACCAAAGTCTCTGGCGCCTCGATACACACACACACACACAAACACACACACACACACACACTCTCTTTCGGCCTGTTTCCTTTTCCACACACCTCCTCTTAATGACCACAGATATGTTAAATAGCTCTGCCACTTAAAGCAGCCACCTCCTTCAGCCACTTAATTTGATATGCTTGGGAGGAAAACAAAGAGAGACCCCTATTGTGGCTTTTAACAGTATCCAATCAAGCTTGCCACTCAATTAGCCATGAACGGCACAGAACAACCACATAAGGATCCATTTTATTAGGCGAGTTTCACTGCTGCTGGAACATTGAAGGTAAACCTGCCTGTTGAAGCTTTGGACATGAACCTGTGTTTACAGATTGATCACTCTGCATGAGGTGTTATGAACATAACATAATAATGACAAGAGAGAAGATGAAATCAATATTGGTTTGCTCCATGTCTCCAGATGGTGTTATTGAGCTATATTGTCTTTGAAAGATGAGTCACACTAAATTAAAGACATGCAGGTGAAAAACGAAATGATTGATGGACATAAATCAATAAAGGTAGGTGACACCCAAGTGGGTAAAAAGACATCCAGGCAGAGGTACAAACACTTTTTTTAGAATCGATTTACGAGGGCAACCTGGCTGCCAACAAATGAAGAGACAAAATGCCAGTATTATTCCTGTATTATTGTTATCGACAACATAAAATGTACATGTGTCTAAATGCTGTATTTAGAGCATAAATGAGGATTATATCAGGTCGTCTTTTCTTCAACTGTTGTTTTTATCTGTATAAATGTGTGGGTTTGTGTTGGTGTGAGTGTGTACGTCTGCCTAGGGATTTAAAAAAAAACAGGCCACAGGTCTGCAGGGACATAGTACAAGGTAAAAGGGGTTTTGGCAGAAGGCAAGCCCAACATAGAAAACAACAAAGAGGTAATGAAAGAAAAAGTCCAGACTGCAAAGTGCTTTAAAGTCTCAGCATTCTGCTCTGAATTAGTCCCTCATGAGACCAGAACTTTGAAAGAGAACAACACCACAGGGCTCCAAAGTTAAGTATGCTAACCTGACATCTCACAGCACTCAACTATTATCAAGTTAAAACAAGTTAAAACTGGTAACAGTTGATGAAAATCATTCATCATTCAGTAATCCTAATAGTGGCTGGCATTTACACTCCACAAAGAAAAGTACTCAGATGGGTCTTCTTGAATATCTCTATGTGTGAAATAGCAACATAATTTTCTATTTTATCTGTTTTGTATGGATATAGACATACATCTCAACCAATAGTTCTTATCACTTACCTGGCAGCAATGTATAACGTCCTGTTCATGATCATGATCAGCTGGATGTCCAGTTTGTGCCGCTGCGTGTTGTTCCTGCCAGGTTTGTGGCCAACAAACGCTGGATACTGTTTTGTGTCTGAAAGGAGATGACATAAATGAATCTCTGTGTGTGTATCATTTATAAAAGCAGTAATTGTAGTAATAATTACGCATTTTATTTCAAGTTTCTCATTTACTTTAGGTCAAATGTCAACCCATGTGTCTTAGCTGGATGAGAAAACACCACCACAGTTGTTGGCTGAGCTCCTCTAGTGACCATAAATTGTAGACTAAAACTTTGCTGCACTGTACAATGCAATTTTGCTATTGCTAGTGGCTCAGGATGAAAGCGCTTAATTTGAAAAAAACACTCTGATAGAGGAGCAGGTCTATGTGAGGCTGGCTGGCCTCTCTTTCTGCTCTCCTGGCCAGAGGCGTTAGGTCCAAAGAGCAGGACGGGGCAGGATGGAGGGAGACACAAAGATAAACCCAGAGAGGAACAATGGCCGCGTCTTTGTAGCCTGCAACAGCATTTACACTATCACACACAGCATTAGAAGCCCAACAGAAAAATAACGGATTATCCTTTGATGTAGGGTGGGCTCCGTTTCAAATGCTGCTTTAAGTCCTTAATTTTAGTGTGTGACGAGGGCCTATCCTTGGGCGCCAAATTACACTCCATGCCTCCAAAGTGCATTCAGTAAAGAGGGAGGTGGGGGTTGCAGAGGAAGCAAGGGTTGAGAGGGATGAGGCAGAGCAAAAGGATAAAACGAGAGAGAGACACTGAGAAGGGGGATTTGCGAAGGGGAAGACAAAGAGGATAGGGAACAGAGTGCAGGGAGAGAGCGAGGGAGGACTCGTAATGAGAGGAAGGACAGTGTGCAAGAAAGAAAGAAAGATGCATATACTTACAGTTGCCGTGTGAGATGCTAATAGGCTCGCTGTCTTCGGGGAAGCCCGCCCCGGCTAATTGCAGTAGCGTGAAGTAGAGTAACAAGGCCTCTGACCTCATGGTCGCACCAACACTGCTGCTGCTGCTGCTGCTACTCCTGGTGCTCTGCTGGTGCTAAAGATTTACCTCAACCTGCACAAAGAGAGAAAGAAGTGGTTAGAATATGAGGGAGGAGATAGAGAGGGATGAAGGAAATATATGGGGGGATAAAAGACAGGAGGAAAAAACTGAAAAAACTAAGTTTTTCAAACAAATCTGTTTTCACCTGACTGCCTCCTCAATTACTTTTCCTCCGCAGTTTCTGCATTCTTTGTGTGAAACAAAGAAACACAGAAGCATAAGGGGGGAGAGCGAGGAGAGGCAGAAAAAGAAAGTAGTTAATTTCAAGTCCACCTGAATAAGCTGTTTGTGCAATTTGCACAACCCATTTCAATCTGTCAGAGATATATTTATTATATATGCATTTTCGATGACTCAAGTGAGCTGTGTTGCAAGCGAAACAGAATTAATTGGATTATGGTGCTAATATGCGTCATAGATCGATGTCAGAAAGAGAAAATCTCTGTGCCTCTGTCCCTCTCTCTCTCTATCTATATATGTGGCAGTGAAGTGGGTGAGCTCTTGTTGAGATTAGCCTGCTCTAAAGTATTCGCAGTACCTGGAGATGGGGCTGGGTGGTTTGGCAAGTACCTAATTTACCCACTTGTCATTCACCTACAAGGGTATCGATCCCACATCATAACTCCTAGAGCCTGATGACCACCATCACATTGGAGCAGCTAATAAACTCCCTAATTCAACACAGGATTGGTTTAACCTGTTAAGCCCTGAGCCTGTTTTTCAGGTCTCAGGCTCGAAAATGACATTCCCAGAACAAATGACTATATCTTCCCTTCTAAAAGGGTTAAATTAATAATCTTTTTTCTCAAAGCAATGATAAACCTGTGAGTTGGATGTAGAAAAGTCAGAATCAATATAGAATTGTTTTATTTTAAAGTAAATTCAGATTGAACAAAAAAAAACATTACTTATAGTGAAAACCACCCTTGAATGATAGTAGACTAAAAGCTTTAGGAATCCAAACTATAACATATAATAAGTACCCTGTATCAAGATTGATGCAAAACAAGTGACATTTAACCTTTATAGAGAGATTTAGCAAAAAAAGAACCACTTCTGGGGTCATTTGGGTGGATTTACCATATCTCTGGCCCCCCTCGGTCGATTTTGATTAACACCTCTTTTGAACCGTTAAGGTAGGGACACACCAAGCTGACACCAAAGAACTCACACAGACGGACCCGACTGTTGTGTTGCCTCACGTCTCCTGCGTCTTGGCCAACAGTCGCACTGGAACACACCGCAAAGACTTCAGCCGATGGCCAAGTAGCATGTACAAACTTCACATGCGTGAGTGGCAATAACTCTCCTTACCAGCAGGCGGCGGTAGTGTGTATTCGTCATTCAAAAGAGGCAACAACTGGAAGACAGACTGTGTGATACACCGAGAGAAGAATAACAGACTGCGTGATATAAACAAACAACAAATAGCATGTGCGTTCCATTTTCACTCTACAACGAGAAGCTCATGGGGCTTTCCCGAACCTGTGTCGAGAGCTGGAGTTAAATGAAATCTCAGATTTGCCTTCTTAATAGTTTGTTTGGGTCCCTGACTTCCGTTTCGCTTCTCATGCACTGATTCGCTAGCTGAACAGTCAATCAGAGGGATTTATTTGACCGACAGCCTTTGGCCGATTGTATGTCGAATCGGTAGGTTTTCGGCCAAAAAGGTGTCGGCACAGCCGAAAAGATACGACGGTGCGGGACACACCAATCTGAGTAGGGCGACAGGACGCTCATCGTCGGCCTGACATCCATCGACGGTCAAAATCGGCTTGGTGTGTCCGGGGTTTTAGAGCCAATAGAATCGAGAGGGAAGTTCCTAAATCCACCTACACGTTACCATTGAGGAATGAGAGTGATGCGCACGCAGCTTGCCCACCCCGAAAGCTATGTTAAGCTCTGAAAACTGAAAACTAGGTTATAGCCATAAATATGAAGATGGATTATCAGTAATCATTTCAAAGTGACACAGAGACATTGGATTGACCTTCAGCAGCGTTTTTATCGTTTTAATGCCATTGAACAAACAAAAAAAGTAAGACATATTTGCCGTTTTGGCTCCGTAAAGCTACGTGGTGTGTTGTCTGGGTTTGCCTTTGCTGGCCTGAGTTCTGGTCGCTCAGTGATAATACTTATACCTCTAGAATCTGTGGAATCTCAGCTTTAATATGATAACTTGTTTGTGCAGATCCGATAAGTAATAAAGTATTTATACCGTGAGTTCCGTGCTAAGTGCGTTAGCATTTTTTCACTCAGGGCTAATTCAGAGGCCCGGCAGCCCCCACCCGCAGGTTAAGAACCACCTGCATGCTTGTACTTTCCTCTTAGTATCATTTTTCGTTGCACTCATGCCAACATGCCAACAGTTGACTCCCTATTTTCACCCAATAAGCATGATGACTGCCTGTTTCCTGGAAAAAAAACACCAGGAAGATGAAAACGGAATGTCCTCAACAATCTCATTTTCTCATGTAATGTATGTAAACCAGCTGAAGTTAATTGTATAGCAGATGCATTAAATTGTGTTGATGTAATGTCTTTATTGCACAAACCATGGCAACTGAGTTTTTCTCTCCTGCAGTTTGTGGCAACAAATTACACCCATAAATCATCCAAGACAATTATTGCGTCTGTAATCTAATCAAGAATAAAGCATTTAATTTGCATAAAGCCCTTGGTTTCATCCTCAGTTGAAGCTGCAGGGGTGAGATTTTGCAGGGTAGATAGAGTAAGGTGTGCTTCAGGGATGAAGAATTGAATAAAATAGTCGATTTTATGTGATTCAGTCTGATAAAAGTTGTTTATCCCACTCTGTATTTTCATTCGCTATATTGTATGTCCGAAGGGGGGAACTAAGGGGGGGGGGGCTTAAAAAGCAGAATAGCTCTCTCTCACTCTCTCTCTCTTTCTATGCTCCTGTGAATCTCATTCAGGGGAGGAATGAAAACACTATTCACAGGGAGAATCACTTTAACACTGAGGAGAATACCAATACTAAAGCATGGGTACGACCTTGATCTCACAATCCGTTCTCCTCCCTCCTTTCTTACTCAATGGCCTACTCCTCTTATCCTAGCCCTGTTTTTTCTTTACCACACTCTAATTTAATAAAAAGAAAGAATACCAAAATGGATTTCCCCTCACCCTCACCTTTATCATAAAGTGAAGGTTGACAGGGCTACACTTGCGCCGTGTATTCAATTTCTCTACAAATTGTAAAGAAAAAAGCTGTATTTGTCTTCTCTCTTCGCGGTACAGTAAACCTCTGGACTCAAATTAGTTTTTCTCCTGAACCTTGAACCGGAAGTCCTCCAGTAATTGACTGATTGATGACCAGGAAGTGGCATGAGGCAGAGAGGTTAGCCCTCAGGGAGCTTCCACAGTGAATGACGGATGGGAGTTTCAATGAGCAAGAACACAAGATGTGATCTGTACCAGAGCCCAATAAATGGAAATAATTCTGTAATTATATATTTAACATTATGTCACAATGAAATGTGGAGCTATACTAGCTGCCTAATCATGTGACTGTAGATGCTGTAGTATCATTGTAATGAATCTCATGGGATTAATCATAGACATTGATCCATCCAGACATTGATCTTGTATGTTGGCTGCTGAAGGCAAGGCACATCCTCCATCTATATAAATTGTGTGTAATAAAATGCTAGAAGCTGTTAGCCAAACCATCTCACGCTGCCTCCTGTGATACACTAAATACATTTAGCACAAAACGACTTAAATTAAACTCCCAGTAGCTCTTTTGTTACCAGCTGCCACACATGGGTACCAGGAGGGAGCGATACACAGTCTGTCTTTACCGAATTACGCTCTTTTTGTGGGAGAGCAAATTGCTTCCTTGTGTGTGAGTGTAACGGTTTGTGTGTTTTGAATCCTCGTCAAAAATTCTATTTTTGTGCAGCACTATACACACAGACAATCTGAGAACATCCAGAAATGAAGGCTTCAGATCCAGAACATGCGCTCAAACTGCAATAATGATTGACCTACAACCACTGAAACACACTTGCGCAGGTGAAAGTGTGTGTGGAGGTGTCTGCATTTCTTCTCTTGCAAGCTCTCCTCGAAAAGCAACCAAAGAAACGACATAAAGATCACTGTGCCTCCTCCTTGGGCTTTAATAGATAACATTTTAATAACCTTAGCTGCTATTCCCTTACACTTTCTGCACTCTTTCAATGATAGAGTAGCTGCTTTTGTGTATATGTGTGCATTAGTGTGTTTGTGCATGTGTGTTCAGCAGAGAAAGGAGTGTTAATCAAGCCGGTTGCTGGCAGGAGGCCACCAGCAGGTAATAAAAACACAAGGACCTCCCAGAATTTCTCTACATACCCATGCCATCTTTTGAATTACTACAGACATGTGAACTAGCACACATTTAAACTCAAAAACACTCCTCAGTCACTCTGTATCCTTCTGCCCTCAGCTAAGACCATGAAAAAAACCCACAAATAAAATCAAACTATATTAGCAAAATCATACAACGCAAATCAGCTAAATAATCAAAGACACACACAGACTGACACACACTTTCTCTTCCCAGACAGAGCAACCCCATGGGGGCAATTTCCTAAAACGGCATTAGCTTGAACAATAAACACATTATCAGGCCTAATGATGTTATTTTTTGCTGTGGCATCAACATGTTAGCTACGGGTGTGTGGAACTTAAATATACACACAATAACACACATGTATTAGAATAACATGGTCATTCCTGGTGAGCTTCAGGTGAGGAAAAGGAAAGAAACATTCAGTATGGCAGTCTAGTTAATTAAGTGCGCAAACAAACAGAAACACAAATAATTAAGCTTGGTTGGGCAGATTTTCCCAACGTACACACACATTCATAGAACTAGTTAATCTTGAGAAAGTCCCAGCCATTCATTTCCTAAAGGCCCCCACTGTGCAAGCCATCAGAGAGCGCAATGAAGTGAGAGACCGCCATTTAATTACATCAGAGCAGACCTGTTGATGATGGACTTCAGAGCAGCCTACTGAATGTGTCAAATCACTGTGCGGCACCTTATGGCAAACTGGTTGCATTGGCTGCAAAAGATAATTTAAATAGCTTAGTATTGTTTGCAGCATAAAAAGTATGCTTATAAATGGCAATTTAGTCTGGCCTTCACGTTATTGTAGAGCCAGTATTATATGCAACTCTATTTTATACATATGTAAGAATCCCTGCTTTGTGTCTCTTTCAGATAAGGAGTACTTGGCCTGATAAATGTTGAAAATCTTAGATTTAAGAAAATACTCAAAAATAGATAATAAGAGAATAAAAAGAGGAGGAAGTAGTGTGGCGTTGTTACAGAACCACAAAGTCCGAAAATTAGTTGGGGTTGGATAGATGCATTAACAAAAAGATGGACTTTAAAACTGGACACAGCTGTTCTGTTTCAGCCCTAACTAAGTCCTTTATCCATCCTAAACCCTACTACACCTTAAGCATAGTGGTATATAATCAGATAGCAGCTTTGGTAGGCCTGTTAAACGTTGTAGTCGATGGTGGCTTCAGATTAGAATGTATGTGTTATACAAACCACTTGTAGGATTTATTTTGTGTTTTTATTTGTTTGTTTTCCTCACTGCTTGCTGCATGTCCGTCAGTCTGTACTTTAAGTACTTCTGAATAGCTGCCATGTATAAGTGGCTTTACATAGCGCAGCTGTATGGGATAGCTGACCTGTTGGTTAAGGACACAATTTAGGTTGTTGCTGGGTTGCATGCCACATGATTAAAATGTGCATTAGTGGACATTGTGTTTTAAGAGCATGTCTTATTTTGTTTACTGAGAATAACAGAGACCTGTCTTTTTGCACATGGGTTTTTGATTATAATCAAGTCTGGAGGAAGTGTTCAATGTGAAGGTAGTAGCAGACTCTCATAAAGGCTGTCTGACAGCTTTGATACGAGCGCAGCCGGCTTGTGTTTATATTTGGCAGTCTGGGTAATGTCCGCAGATTGGTGCTGAAGGTTTTACAGATGACAGGCATGCCGACAGAGAAGGGTTAGCTTAGTGGCAACACGCTGCTATGTGTTTCTAATTGTGGCCATTCCCACATGTGAAAGAAGCACTGCTATTTGTATCTTTAATTAGAATATTGTAATAGGTTACGCAAGCAGAGTACCATAAAGTGTGTTTGTGTTTTTGCATCCATTCAGAAATTGTGTGAAGTAATATCATGTTTGGTTTAACCAATGATGAAGAAACATATTGGTCCCTGTTACTCATGATGATTAATAGTCAACACTGTCAAAACAACTATTTATTTGGTAGAAAGTAGTTTGAAGTAGTAGTAATAGTTTCTGTGCAGAAAAACACATTGTTTCAAGCTTTAATGTATAAATTCCGTTGCAAAGTGCATGCCTTAATACTACTGAATACAAACCAACCCTTTAAACATGAAGTAGTAAAAAGCATGTCCGAGAGAAAAGAGTAGTTTGTCTGTGTGTTGCTTTTCCAGTTGCTTTTCTTGATTGCTGGAACTGAATAAAAGCCAAACGATTTTACAGGTGGATAAATAACAGCGGGGGAATTCCAGGGACTTTAGACATTTCTGCTGTGTGACAATCTCACGGTGTTACAGAGCAGAAACAGACCTTACACATAAGTGTGAACACAACAGCCAGAATACCAGACCACACTTAAAGTGTACACTTTTACAACTCACACACATAAATACCATATTGCCTAAAGTAACAGAGCTTTCGACCACTGCCCATAGTAACCCCTGTTCACAGGCAGGCTAGAGGAAATTGTGTTTTGGATGAGGATGAAAAGTATAAGAAGATTGTGCAGGTAAGACAGCCAGGTAAGAAAAATACATTGATCAAAAGTATGGGATACAACAAAATGGAACAGATCCAACCACCTAGGGCCCCCAAATAGGGTGGATACACTGGCAGGTGTTTACACTGGCCTGATAAATCAGACAGAAAAGACAGGAGGAGCTGTCTGCATGAACCCAGGAGGCCATGATAAGAGGAGAAGAGCGAGAGAGAGGCACCAGACATTCTTTTTTCATACAAGAGCCAACTAGCATCCAATATAAGCACACAAATACAGACACAGACTTTGGCATTCACACTCCCACAAGTAGTCCTTGAACTATCAAAAAGCATGCTGGTGTTTTCCTTTTCCTCCCTTGTTTTTCATCCCTTAGATGTTGCTTTTAAATGGATATCTGTATGGTGGTGATCCATCATGGTTTGATTATTAAAAGACAATGAAGTGGACATGAATGAGGCACCCTGTCGCTGTAGGCCCTTTTTTGAAACAGAAGCCCAAATGCAAAAATGTCTCCTTTTAAAGAGGTGACGGATTGATTCTGGAAGCAGGCCAAAGACGACTCAAATAGAAAAGAGGGAACGAGAGACAGAAGAACAGCGAGAGAACAGAGGAAAAGCGCTAAATAGGAAGAACAGCAACCTAACAAAGAGATTCAGTGACTGGAGATAAGCTGCTATCTTTATAACTCTGCCTCTGATCTAAAAGCTATTAGGCCTGGACATGCATCTGTGCCTTTTAATCAATGATCTATCACAAAGCAATGGATATCCTTTTTGATTATGTATTGAGAACACTGTTTGTAGCAAATTAACATATATATAAAAAAAGTTATAAGTGTACAAGAGAGTTAAGGAAAGGAAAGCACAGGAAATAAAAGAATAGGAAAAAAAGGAACTAAAAGGAAAGGAAAAGATAGCAGAGATGGGAGGGGAGGGGAGGTTCATGGGTTTTCTCTTTCTGGGAATGATCCAAAGTAAACTGACATCGCAACAACCCTGCCACCAGCAGAAATCAACCGAGGAGAAAGATGAGATGAGATAACTACCAACAACTAACTACATTGTTTTTAAAAGTAGGTCATGAACTTTTTAAGCTGTGATGAGCTCCCGAAATGACTCTGTGGATGTTTCATGGAGCTTCAAAAATACATTGGATCATCTAGTTCAATGATCAAGTCAAACATCAACATACATGGATCATGCTGACATTAGCATTTAGCTGAAAGCAATGCTATGTCTAAGTACAGCCTTACAGAGCTGCTAGTATGGCTATAGACTATTAGTCCTCTTTTCTCTGTCTATCTGGCCCACATAGCCATTTGTGCTCAATGTTCCCTCACTACCTCCTAAGACGAATGAAAACATTTGTTATGGTATTATCACCATTACTCCTATTCTTTACTCTTTTCATCCTCCTTAGTCTATGTTCACCTCTCTTATCTCCTCGAGGTTGGCAGCAAAGAAATAAAAGTGCTTATTGGCTTTGTCTGGGAAAAGCATTTATGAATCAAAACAAGCCCCCACTCTGTGACACACATTCAACCACACATACACAACACAAAGCCTAACAAACGTCACACAGAGACACAACTGGTGCTTAAGAGATTGACCCCAAAAGAAAACGAGGTTACTCATTTAAATATCAGAACCTTTTCAGGCTGTCAATCATCGTTGGTGATGATATAAGCGGGGCAACTTAATCAACCTGGACGCAGCTGATACAGAGCAGTGTGGGCAAAGCAGAGAAAATTGCTGCTGATAAGGATATGCTTGGTAGCACATGGCCTCTGTCTCTCTTTTGATCCAATTATCCCTTTGGTCTGATGCGTACTCCGTCTGCCTCTCTTTGACATCGCCCTGTCCTTTTCTCTTAATATACCTCGTAACATAAGGCCACACTTTTGTCAATCTATAGAGGAGCTGGTCCTCATTCGTAAAGATCATTTGTCTAGTGTTGAGTTTGACTGGTCAAAAGAGCAGGGGGAGCTGGAGGAGACAAACTGAGACTCTGTGTTTTTCCTGAGGTGCAGCAGAGAAGAAATAGCAGTGAAAATGGCAGAATGTCACTGAGCTAAATGCCACATTAACTCCACAGAGAGAGAAATGGTGGAATGACTGAAGCTCAGTGCCCCATGGAGCAGAAATGGGGGTGTTGTAACTGTCAAACGGCGTTATGCACATTTTACTTGGAAACTCACTTTACGGAGGCCGACTGCGGGGCTCCTGCAGGCTATACTGCGTCATGCCATGCTATGCTTAGTCATGATACAATCCTGGGACTCCCAGCCTGTAATGTTTGTGAGTCAAGTATTGCTGTAAATTAGGGTGCCTGGGGTTAAACATATAGGAGAATATGGTTTCAATTGTGTGTCCAGTAGGAGGAACTAAATGCAGGGGCGGATAAGTCTTGAAGGGGTTAAACACATCCTCCTCAGGCTCCTGTCCTCAGTAAACATCAGCTTAGCCATCAGCTCAGAGAAGAATAACAGGGAATACATTATTGTGAGTCTCTGGTTAAGTATTTCCAAATCCAAAATGCATGAGACCTAAAATTATTTTTTTATGTCATTTCAAGAAGGGGAAGAAACTGTCGGGAAGAGGGGAAAGCTTGATAGACTTGCAGAAATTCATGCATACAGTAAGTACTTTGAGTCATAGCAGAAATTAGATTGGGTATTTAGAGGAGTAGCCTATAGGAGAAATAGCTGAGGGAAACTGTTCCTGGGGTAGTTCTCCCACATATTTAAGAGAATGCGCAATCAATAAAACAATAGCTGTCTGGCTCAAGAGGTAGTAATAGTTACAAACCCTTTTCCTCGACAGACCCGGACTGTAAATGAGAAGTCTCAAAGTCAATATTTAACAGCAAGTGGTTTTAACTATGGATATAACATGCTCAAGGAGATTTGAAGGAAAGACATAATATATATATATAATTATAATGTTTTATCCTTGCTGTATGTACCTTGACTAAGTAGCTATAATGTTGTAATCAATATGGCATGTAGGCCTTTTTATGAATACATGGAAACAACAACATTATCTCTGTTCTTTGAAAGAGGCAGAGACACCTTGATGGTAAAATAGCGCTTTTGTTTAACCCTGTGCTGCGGTACGACTGTGAGAGAAATGTCAAGACATCTGGCAAAGAGGTCTAAATTCCCTCCAAGTATTTAGTTTGCAATGTCAAGACTATATATATATATATATTCACTGCATTTCTTCTGCAGCTGTTTTTGTTGTGTTCTTTCCCTCTCTTTGCAGCTTAACAGGAAAAGCAGACACAGGATATGAGCGGGTGGCCTGCAGGGAACCTAAGAAGAGGTGTGATGCTTTTCTGTCGTGGTATCCATCTGGTGCAGATTTCACATCTCACAGCCTCCTGCTTCTTCATAACAGGTGTGCTTCGGAGTTATACAAGGTGTGATTCAATCTCTATCTCTGCCTCATTGTCTTCCTATTGCAATGCTGTCACTGTTGCTGTTCAGAAAGCTTCGCAGCAAGTTTATCTGTGCCACTTTTTAACAATCCATCAATCAATCGTGCAGTTTTTGGTGACTGCACGATTAGCGAAGAGCAACCTGGGAACATCAGCTTATCATCATTTAAATGTCCTTAGGACCAAACAAAAAAAGTAAAAGCCAGCCATAGAAATGCCACGCTATCTCATAATTAATGCTGCTTGTTAACACAAGACATGCATCTGTTTCAGTCATAAAGTCTGCAACTGTAGCATGATTTCATATGCTGTTTCACAATCACAGAAAAATGAATTCAGCTCTGTTAATGGCATTTTTCTTTTCATTTGATGGAGGTTCCATTATGCTAAGTGACTGAGCCTGCGTCCTCGCTGATAACTGGATGGTGGCCTTTGGTTCCACAGCAACCGTCCTATCAGATCTGACTGAGCATGATGCTGATCTCTATGTATGTGCTGGCCATGGGTTAGGGAGAGAGGAGCATGCCAGTAGCACACACTTTCTTAAGCTCTCTCTCTCTCTATTTCTTGTATTGTCTCCCCCTTCTCTGTTCATCACATTTAGTCTCTCCTTCTCTTAGCTCCAATGCCCTCCCTGCAACTAAACACCACATACATCTTTACAATGGAATAAAACATCATCCCACCGACTCTGTTTCTCGTCATTTCCCTCTATGACAGGGAAATATATATTTATAATGGAGGACAGAATAAACTAAACACAATTACATTCTGTGTTGGCTCTTGATGTTGTGATACTGATAACAGAGTATCTTGTTTTCTGTTAGTGCATTATATCCAATAGCATTATGAATCAGGACATTCAATCTTGCTGCTGCACGAGGGCCACAGTGACTGACTGACAACACATTGCTCCACAGTAGCTGTTGTATTGCCAATGTACAGAATGAATCTCTCTGAATGTTGTTATCTCCACTGACCATATTGTAGGAGTGATGTAGCTCGCATCCAGCTCTAAACTAATGAACAAGATGACAATGCTCAGGCAGGCAGATCATGGAGACACCCCGGCAATGTGCAAAACAAAATGTTTGAAAAAAATAAGTATTACACAATGTTGTAAAGCCTATTGCAAATAAATGTTGTCAGTCTGCATCAGTGTTGATTGTCATTACCATTACGGTCATGTCACAAGATGAGGCAATGCAGGAACCACAGTGATCAACATGGGGAATATCATTTGAAGGCTGGTTTAACTGCCAATAAATTACACTGCAGGAGAAACCATGTGCAGAAATGAAAGGAAGTAAGAAATACAAGGAGAAGTAGAGGGAAGATGGAAGAAAAGGGTGCTTTCAAAGACATATAAGCATGTAATCTTCCAGGAAACTGATGTCTCTGTCTCTAAACCAGATTAGAGCCAATCAGGGCAATTAGACCAGTTGTGTCACTTTACCCACAATGATGTTGACTAGCATGTCTGTTGCTAGCTAGCTGTAAGACACGTCTCATGGCAACAACAAAACAGGACTAGATAGAGCCAAGTGCCACCTCATTGAAAACCTGCGGTCATTTCTAATACTAAAAAGAGTCATTTTCATATTTTCTTGCATTCTGTGTTAAATTACACCATGAGTAAAATGTCTTTCCCTTATAGTGTTCAAAAGGTAGACAGTCATGTTGCAGACAAATGCAATTGTATACTTAAAGAAGCTGTGCATTTATTAAAAGTTAAACAATGTATGTCCTTTACATTGCTGTGATTTGTATAACAATCTCAGCATGTGCAAGGAACAACAATAAATAATAAATAAAATCTATACGCAATATGTTGAAGGAATTAACTACAAAGCCTACTTAGTGGTGTAGGCTAATTATCCAATATCACTTAACTATGATCCTGCAAACTAAATCCTTTTAGGTGTGTACGCACATGGGGCTGGATTATTAGTTAACCTCAGTTAACTCAAGATGTGTTTAGGGCTGCACTTTGGGGTCCGTGTGAGCTTGTTTGACAACAATTAATATTGCAACAACAAGTTATAAATAGGAAGTGATGTTTTTGTTTTTAAATGTCAAAGAAGTTATTTGCATGACTGGTACTGGAGCGTGAGTTAATAAACTGAATGCTGGGTTTATGCAATAAACTGTATGAATACTGGTGCCACAAGAGAGGTGTATTCTTTATAATGAGACCACAAAATCAATACAGAGAAGCAGCTCTGCAGCACCAACAGTTCATATTATGCAGCAGTGTGAAAGAAAGCCTCAGGATAGAAGTGAATCAAGTAAAAATGTCATGTTATCAGCATAGGGAAAATAACTATAATCCTCCTGATGTTCGCCTAGTTGTTGCCTACTGTAAGTGATGTAATGGTAATGCAAGTGCCCATAGCACTTTAAACGCTTGGCTGGTTTGGGAGCATGGGTGAATAGTAGGCCTACACATGCTAATTGTAAATGTAACAGTGTGTGACAAGTAAAAATACATGTTGTTTTCCTAAGGGAGGTCACTTTACAACAGAATATGTTGGGTTCCTAGACTTGACATAAGAATACATTGTAAAACAGAAAAAAGAAGGAAAGACACATATGATTTATAATAAATATGATGTGAAAACAAAGAGAATCTGACCTTGTCTTTGTTTAACAGCTGTTGAGACTCGAGTTTCTCATATGCAATTATGCTGTAATTACAGTGTAGGGTTTCAATGAACACTGGTTCTACTTCAGAGACCTCAAAATCACATTCTGGTGGAGAACAGTATGAAATTACATCCAAATCACCTCCTTTGAATTTCATAAACGTTATAATATGTACAACCTAATTTGAGTTGAAATGTATTTCAAGTGTCACATGAGACTTTTACAAGATCGTTCACAGCATTTATCTAGCTTATTTCTTCCACTCCACAGCAACATGTACACTTGCAGTCTCTTTCTCTTCCTCCCGTCACAATTTACGGCAAAGCGCAGATGACGGTTCCCCGATAAGTTATTTTCCATGCTGCGTCACAGCGTCTTTGTGATTGCTGGCTTCTTATATTAGCTGTGTCATGCAATTGTTCTAATGGAAAGATTGCATTAATTCAGTGCTAGGGCTATACATCATGGCTGTACATTTCCCTTGTGGGGGTCTCAAATCTGAGTTGAGCTGGACGACCAGACCAGGCACAACCAGGTTAGCTTTCGAGCAACAGGTCACAAATGAAAGGGCTACATTTGTTGTGGTTAATGCTTATTACGTTCACTAGATAGACCCGGATAGACCATAAGAAACAAACACTGCCAATACTTGATGTTTCTGTGTCCTTGAAAACAAAGATTGCTGCCTAATGCAATGTTTTTCAAATGTTACACTACTCTTTTATTTACTGAATCACTTTAATCATCAGTCATTGGAAAACACTTTTTAACCATAACATTTTACATTTAAATCAACCTTTTATCATGTTAAAATCAGGTTGGTTTAGGTTACACCATTTAGGAATTTGACACCAGTGAGAAGTATGTTCAGCAAAGATTAGACAACAGATGCATTATAATTCATTCAAAACAGTCACAATGTAACAGCATTTTTATAATCAGCAGGAAAAAAATGATGTTTACTGTTTATAATAATCGTACATAATTGCTGAAAATGTGCAATCTGGAAGGTGGAGGATACAATTATTCTTTCTTATCTTGTGCTCTTTTTCACACCATAACCTACTAAGTGTTGTTCCTCTCAAGTCATAAAATCTTTAACAGCCTTCCATTTCACGCCAACAAATACTGATTACTTTTTTTTTTCACAGCAGACAGCAGTGTTAGTGAATAGCAAATATACCACACACAGACAAGGCTTCTGCTAAAAAAACTAAATTCCTCTGGCTTTCATCTTTAACCTTGTAACCCTCTAATCTCTTCCGTTACCCCACTCAGGCCACATCTAAAGATCTGCAGTTACGACTTCCTGTCAGAATAAGAGGGCGGAGGAGGGGAAAATAAAAATAAAAGAGAGCCAGACGGAGTGTGGCGAGAACCTCAGCCCTGACCTATTGTTCGCAGTCTGAGTGATAATGAAGGATGAAGTGTGAAGAGACTGAGGAAGGAGAGCGCAGTGACGGGCTGTTGTGAGATCCAGCATGTGGCTATGTGCTTGCCCTTGCAGGTGTTGTGTTACAGTCAGCCGGTCAGGTGGTGGGCGTGTGCTTACCTGCAGCTCCCACAGCAGATACACAGAGGGAAACCGGAGCCTGCCAAGCCCACTCGCTGTAATGTTAAGCTAATGCCAAGATTACTGCTTCCTTTCAATCAAAACCACCAAGAAAATAACCTATTTCCCTGTCTGCCTGCCTCTTTGTCTGTCTCAGGCTCTTTTTGCCTGTCTGGCTGCCAGACAACAAAACGGCAGTACATCAGGTATTAAAACGATTTAAGTCGGCTTCTCTTAATTATACGCTCGCACAGTTTATGGAAAGATCTGAAGAGGGGGTTTAAAGAGAAGTTAAGGTTGCTGAAATGTGCTAGAGGACGGTTTCATTTACGAGAGAGAAGAAAACATAGCTTTTTTTGGTTGAGCAGACACATCTATCATATCTGGTAATTCAGTGATGAAGAGTTATCATGTCAGTCACTTTTCAAGAGAGTTTGATAAATAACTTGGAGGGAAGACCCTTTTTTCTAAAACACTTTGGTATTTGAAAGGGAAAAAATAAAAGCTATTTTTTTTCAAACCTAAATGACTGAGAGCCAGAATATATTGATACATGAACCCCAGCAGCAGGTCATTAGACCTTTATTTTCAGTACATTCTTGCATAGATGACTGATGGTTGCTTGTTTTATTGATATATGTTCTGAACTTCAATCCATCACAAAGTTATTGAGCCATTTCGCTCAAAGCCACAAATAACCAGTCACAGCATGGTCCACGAGTGTTTGTACCAAATGTTAGAGCAATTGATCTAATAGTTAGATATTTCCACCCATTTCCACTATTGATTGTTTTGTAGAAGATGAAGCAGGCATGTCATAGTCATTTCTTTGTACACTACTGCCCACAGACTGCCATCATTAGAAAGAGATAGAATGAAAGCAAATAGTGCACAAAAAGATGTGAGTGCCCGAAAGTTTTCAATTGTTTTGCGACAGCATCCTGGGATTTTGAAGTATGGATTTGTTGGCAAGCCCAGCAGCCCACGCAGCCTGTGGTACACAGTGTGAATATAGGAAGCAAACACTTTTCAGACATGCACACACTTACTCTGTGTACAAAGGTCAGAGGAGCAGTGGCATTTCATACATTTCATCCCTCACTGCGGCAATGTATATACATGAACAAACAGCCAGCAAATATAACTTCCATTTCCTCAGTGATTTGTTGCATGACTATATCTTGGCAAGCATGTGTACACTTGACAATGTGTTACTTTGTGTGTGTGTGTGTGTGTGTGTGTGTGTGTGTGTGTGTGTGTGTGTGTGTGTGTGTGTGTGTGTGTGTGTGTGTGTGTGTGTGTGTGTGGTGTGTGTGTGTGTGTGTGTGTGTGTGTGTGTGTGTCTGTGTGTGTGTGTGTGTGTGTGTGTGTGTGTGTGTGTGTGTGTGTGTGTGTGTGTGTGTGTGTGTGTGTGTGTGTGTGTGTGTGTGTGTGCGTGCGAGCGTGCGTGCGTGCGTGCGTGTGTGTGAGAGAAAGAGAGAGAGAGGTCTAACTAACCATCTCATTTCCCCATAGGACGACTTAGTCTGGCTGTGACTGCATCCTCTGGCACACTCACATTAACATTTCATCCTGATTGTCTCTGTCAAAGTAATTCATCATCATCAAGTGAAAGACTGTGGCTGGAGCCGCCCCCCGACTCTACATCTCCCTCTCCCCTCTTCCACTGTTTGTTTCTAGGTTCTCTCACTATTCTCGTCTCTGTCTCTGTCTTTACCTCTCGCCTCCTTTGTCTGTGTTTCTCTATCTCGCTCATGCCCATCTGGTTCTTGAGATAAACACAGGTCTGGCTCTCCTCACGCAGACAAAATATCAATAAAGATGAAGGTAATCACAGTGAACTAAGCTGTTCAGTCAAAGCGACCGTCCAGCTACATGATCCATCTGACTTTTTTTACCTGAATCAGTATTTTTCTTTACTTTCCGCTTCGCTCCCCTTCGCCAGGGTTCAGATTGACAAGTAGATTATATCCAGGGGGAAATGTGATTAATGAGTTTGTCTGAATAATGTAAATTAACTTAATGGAATTGAAGAAACCAAATGAAGGAGAGAGGAGGAGAAGGAACAGAAGGGAGGAAAGGGAGTAGGAGAAGGAGAGGGTTGTTGTGGGTTCAAATATCCACTCAGCTAAAAGGCAGCAACAGTAAGCCTCAGCTGCTGTGACACCGGCCTTGGAGAGAAAAAGGGCTGATAGGCAATATCCTCCTTTTTCTTGTTTGCCTCACACTGTCTTCTTTTGATAAGTCCCTGGGGTAATATGCCCCTCCCTTCCATCCAACCCCCCTTTCCTTCTTTCATCTAGTTATTATTCCATCCAAACCATTAGCACCAGCAACAGCACCATCTTTAATCCAAGGACAGGCCCCGAAGCATGAGACAAATGCGCACACATCTTCATGTGCACACAATCACAGTGAAAGCCTGAACGACAGCAGTGTACAGTGTGCAACATTGAAATCTGTGCTTTACTGACAGAGTTAGGGTCCCTAAAGACATAAGAGGATCAAATTGCTCATCCGGTAACCTAAACCATTTAACCGTTTGTGGATTTAATTCCTCTGACATGCAATTTTTAAACGGAAAACAATGCAAAGGAGCTATCTTGTCAGACAATGCTAAGGCTTAATACCCTGACCAAGCTGGCTTACAGAAAATGCTCCTGCAGAATTTAGAAGACTGCCGATGTGAAAGGGACTTTAACAAATTAAGCAATCGTAAAGTTTTCTTTGTCAAGTTTTTTTAAGGACTTCTAAAGCTGCTTTTTCTCTGAAAGCAAAACTCAAGAGCATAACTGTAAATGCAAACACTGTGTATGTGTTATTGACTTATAAGCTGAAGTGCAGCAGTGCGGATCTTCCGCAGCATCTCACTGTGAAAGGAAGATCTGCAGATTACTAGCTTACCTTAAACCTCTGTAGTAACCCTATGGTAGTAACTAAATCTCTAAAGAGAGATAATACAACAATGGGTTAATTGACAATACAACTAAGAGGTTTTTGTCAAGTATTTCATGTCATTAATTTCTAAATCAATAATCCCTAAATATACCTGCACTACTCCAGAATATAAAAACGGTAATAGACAGAGATAAATATCAACCTCAGACACTGCACATCTAAATATTTGTAATTGGCCCAGAATATTATGTTTTTTATAGCTAGTAGGCAATCATCAGTCTTTGAATTAACCCTTAAAGATAGTTCAAAGCACGTTCAGTCTTTGGGGTAGAGTTACATTCAAAGGCACATTGCATTTTTTATGCCATGATTCCACACCATGTGTGTAGAAACAGTCCAGGACCTATGTCCAGGACACACAGGAATGCCTTCATCAGACATGTTTTCAAACAGCAAATAAACATCTGCTTTGCCCTTTGACACTAGTTCTACATGTGTCATTAGAATGAAGCTGACAACTGAAGTGTTGTCAAAAATGTCTGAGTGAAGTCAAATGGCCCTTCAGAACTGCTGGACTATAGCTTCACCGTTCCCTCCTTTGGGTCTGTTGGCCTGCTGATGGGATCAGCTGGTGAACAAGTCAAAACAGCACCGGGGGAAGCTAATCCCCTCGTGCCATATAGCAGCAGACATGCCGTGAGGATACACAGCTAACTCAGTGGAGGTGGGTCCAATGAGATACAAGGTAAAAGCTGAGACCTTCATAATAAATGAACATGGAAAAACTGTGCTTCATAGTGAACAATTAAAATGCATTTTTCTGATGATTCTTTATGGGAAACACTTTGTCCTCGCTAAAATTCTCCCTGAAACCACAGTTTAATATTAAATGAGCTAACTTTACAGTGGTGTTCACAAATGTACTCCTGTATTGTGCTTGAGTACAATTTTGAGTTACATAGTTTGGTGTGATGGCCCCAGCCCTGTCTTCTAGAAATTATGTTTAAATACTTACAGCAAATTTGTTTGTAAAGCCAACGTGATATTATAACTGTTTTATGTTAACTAATGAGAAAACTTTGTTTATTAACACACATTTGCCAATTAACAAAATGACTCTGAGTGTGTGACCATATCACTTTAATGCAAACAGTGCATTACATTAATCCAAATGGAAAGGATCATCTAAAAGGGTTGTCAAATATAATCTCTTTCAAAAACACATACAGTTCATTTCATTATCTTTCAATGATATAACCGTCCCTGAAACAACAGCACAAGCAGTGAAGTATACTGCAGTGCTGGGACTACTGTAAGATATTACATGTTTTAGTTGGATCAGGGTAAAAAGACCCTCAAAGCCTGGTTACAGTCTTAGGGAAATAATGCTATTATTTTAAAGAGCCCTGATCCTGCATATCCACAAAGTTCTGTATTCAATGATTTTCTTAATGTTTTTCACTTTTGCCACTTAACTGAGGGCAAGAGTCTGACACATGGCCCTTTAAAAGCAAAACTACAAAGCATGTTTTGCCAACAGCTTTACCATCACCAGATGTATTTGTAATCTTTTTTATGAACACTGTATACACCATCAGATTATCACCACTCTTAACACTGAGATAATCATCTTACTCTTATAGGCACTGATTTCCCAGTATATAACTGCTGCATTTGCATCTAGAGCTGGTGCTATAGAGCTGAGAAGATGCAACAACAACACAAGCTAATCCGAGCAATGTGCCTCAGAGGGGTTTAGCTCATGGGAGGGACTTAAAAGAGAGAGAGGGAGAGGGACTTAAAGCAGTCATTGTCCCTCCAGGAGCAGATTAACTATTTTAAAGCAAAGGTGACGTCTATTGCCAGCTCGCTGTGCAGACCAGCCAGCGCTCTC
>NW_022989843.1:3880796-3960129 GCF_902827175.1 Gymnodraco acuticeps
TAATTCATCTGCATTACTGGTATCATCCAAGAAAACTAAATATTAGAACTTTTAAAACAAACCTACAGATCACATTTGAATGAAGTGATTTCATATCCAATGGCTAGGAAACACTCACTGGCCAAATACGATTAATTTAGAAAAATGTAAGGACAAACTGACTTGTGTATATTTGATGAACATGCCTTTGTCGTGAGGAACGATTAAATGTCACGTAAAAAGAAAAAAAGCGAATTCAAACTCTACGCACAATATCATCGCAAAATATGAATTTCATGAAGGTTGAATGAGGTGATTTTGCGTGCTTAAAATGAAGGTACACTGCCATGAATCTTGAGTTGAGGATGTTTATGCTGAAATGAAATGTTAGGTTGCCACGCTAACGAAGAAAATGAATTATACATAGGTAGTACGCACCCCACCCATCCTTTCACTCTCTTTGTCAGTCAAAATGTGATGAGCTAAGAAACTTAAGAAGCAGCTTTGGGTGTGAAACTATATCCCTCTCTGGGGGTTTCAGCCATTTTGTTGAATTTGCATCTTAACAACCTTCTCTGAGTAATTGAAAAAGTGGTGTCAGAGCCTCGAGTCTTGATCTCTGATATGGTAATTACCTTCCATTTATGCCACAGACTTTCAGGGAGTCCTGAGATCCAGAGGCAGCAGCTGTCTTTGAGGAAAAGGCATAATGGCCTGCACATGTCTCCCTCTTCTTGGGAGCTATCAAAATGCATTTGCCTGGGCATTTGCATCTGTGGTTGACATCTCTGATTATAAGATCCAGTAAAGTTGTCTAATCTTCCAACAGCAATGGAGGGAAGCAGGCAGGGATACAAAAAAAGGAGGGATGGGGGTCTGTGCGGAAGGATAGGGCCAGACCTTTCATGTGGTTTTACCCCACACAAAAATGGGTTCCAGAAGCGAGCGTGCTGCGTGCACACAGCGCTTAAGTCTAAGCTTTTGATGACATGCTACTGGTTTGGTGTGGTGTGTGCTGGAAAATGAATATGTTCATCAATGACGACCCACACAACGACACACTGAGCCAGAACCAAGTAATCGTTTGTTTTAAAAAGAAAAAGTCAAGTAAGTATAAGTAGGAGTCTGAGCCGAGAATAGAATAAGAGCTATACATGTTATATTGCTAGAAACAATTAACTGCAACAAAGCCTCTGATAGGGAACACTTTCTAAAGATGCCACCAAAGGCTTCCACAAAGTCTTTGTTGTCCCACACAAACAAAAGTTTGATCTTTGCAGATATACCTAAAACATGGCAGCTGACATGCATCAGCTGCCTGTAAGATTGTTGTGGTAGCCAGGCAGCTTTTATCATTACATTCAGCACCATCTTTCATCTTTAATTATGGACACAAATGCTGCAAAACGTCAAAAAAATGCTCAGAGGGACTACTTCAAGGAATAGAGATCTGACTGATGATTTTGTTTGCATTTGGTAATGTAAACTTCTTATTCAGTTATTGATTGGATATGTGTGTGTAAGGGCCCTTCACCTGCAATAGAGGACTCCTTCTCCTTACAAGATTATTTTCAGATGACAGGAGCAATAGTGTAACATCCTGTCAGCAGCTTTGTAAAAACAACAACATATGACTCTGAATCAATGCACTTTTTAATTGCCTGTTTACTTGAGCTAGCTGCTTGGCTCTACGAGTTAACACTTTCTCTCAGTAATCATCATCGCCACAATCACTTGATTAGCTAAAGTCATTTGTCAATTATATTGTTCTTTTGAGAGCAGGGCCAGTCACTAATCATGGTCAAATAGATGGGAGAAACGATGGAAGTGGGGAGAGAATGAGAACGTGTTAAATGACCCATGATACAGTCTTAGTTCCCTTTCCCTGATTTATCGTCTTTATGCCTTTAAGATAAACTATTAGTATCAGCTTCATCAACTGCTTTTAACCGCATAAAATGCCTGAATCTAGATTACATATTGGTGGGAACAGATAGGTTAAAAGCCTCATAAAAACTGCAGGGGGAGAAATTATGAAATTAAGCTTTTACTTTAAAGAATCTTTCAGATTGGAACTAATGGTTTCCCTCTTTCCTCCAACCCTTATGTCCTGCACAATGTCACTATCAGAGCAATGGTGCTAATTACATAGAGGCCATTATCCCATCGTATACATGTAGGTCCTCCTCTAAGTCCCAATCAATACGGAGTTTGTTAAAGAGCCACTAATGCCCAGCCTTCATGCACGCAGACACTAACGACCCCGCTCTGGATCCAGCTCTGACAGCTGAAGACACCCAGCACACACTGCAATCAATACGTACTCATAGTGGCCCAGTCGCTTTGCTCCCTGTCTGTCTCACCATATGTCCCACGGTCTCACTCTTTCTATCTCTCATGCCTATCTTCCACTCTCCCTTTACCTCTGTTGTCTAAGTTTCTTATCTCTTCCACCTCTGTTACCAAAGATGCAATCTCTCTCCGTCTCTTTTACCCCAAACACTTTCTATACCTCCATATCTCTCTATCTGTACCATTCCAATCCTCTCTCAATTATTCACCCTGTCCATCTCAATCTCTTTCTCTCCCTATTCCCCCCCCTTCCCTGTCTCTCTCTCTCTCTGCCAAGCCAACAGCTTCATTGTCCTTGGGTCGGGGTGAACAATGTCGGCCCACATGGGGCCCCAGTGCAGTCCCAGCCGAGAAAGCAGGGAGCACCAGAGAACACCCATAACTCAATGTTTCAACTGGGCTGTGGGATAAAGGGAAGCCTCACACATGGCTGACTATGTGGGTCAGTCTTGGATCATTCGTAGAGGAGGAGGCCAGCAACTGGCACCAGAGTCCCCCACTGAGAGGGTATATGTGTGTGTGTGTGTGTGTGTGTGTGTGTGTGTGTGTGTGTGTGTGTGTGTGTGTGTGTGTGTGTGTGTGTGTGTGTGTGTGTCAATGAGTGAGTGAATGAGTGTGTCGTGTCCCCTTGCAACCCAGTGGCGAGGCCCCCCTCCAGTTCATCCCGGCCAACTATTCTATGGGAAACCTGCTCCTCTCTCTGTCCTCGCTGCAGCCTCCCTCTACCCCCATCTTCTACGCGACCGCACCCCGACGCCTTTGTGAGCACGGGGGACAAAACAGGGGGCTCTTAGCGGCCACCAATTAGTCCTCCCCCATGGGGTGACATGGCCGATGAATAGAGGGACCCCCAAACTGTCCACGCATATAATCTCAACCTTTCCTTTGGAGGCTGCACTGTCATAGCCACACAGAATCAACTTTCAGAAAGGTCTCCCTCTTGATTTAAAGGCATGGCCCGCTGGTCCAAAAAGCGAGCATCCGGATGTCAGTGAGTCACTTTGTCAGGAGAATAGGATGGAACTTGTTCTGCTCACTGTGTGTTCATCTTGAGAGGCATACAAAGATGGCTTTGGGAGGGGAAGGGGGGGCTAAGAGAAGCTGAGTTTTTCCCATCAATCACCAAGTGACATAAACAACAATAGCAACTTGGAATCCATTACCAAAACAAACAAAGACATAGCAGGAGGGTCCGCAGCCAGAACCTCAGACGGAACGACAGGCTATGTAAACTAAAGTGGTGATTGAGTGGGCACAGGGGGGACTTATGAACAATCCTGATTGCTGGTGAACCAAAACACGTCACAGGGACGAGATGTCTCAATAGTTGCATTATTACAGCTGCACACCCCTCCATCATGCCTTAAGTCTCCTTGTCTCTTTTTAAAAGAGTTATATTGAATTGACTTTTCATATGAAAGATAAGTGAAAGCTACATGCAGCAGTACGTTCAGTACACATATTCAAACATGCACACAAATATACAGACTCCAGGATGCCATTCTTTCGTCTCACCTCTCTCCTAGGCTAACCATCAGCAGAGAGCTTAGAGAACATGCAGTGAGAGAAAAGCCGGACAGCGAGAGAGAGGAAGATGGATGTGGGATATTTGTGGACCTTTTCTGCAGCAATCCTTTCTCCTGCTGCCAAGCCAACAGGTGAATCTTGAAAAATGACCTCGTACTTAAACACTAAGTTACAGGAAATAACCCGCAGTGTATCATTGGAATATTTTTTGATTAAAAAAGTTGTTATGCTTGCTTGAGGATGAAAAGTTTAAACAAAATGCGATGTGAGACGGAAATAAGCAATACATCATAGGTCCGTCAAGCTTTCGCTCTACTAAGTGTGAGAGTATGTAGCAATAGTCCTCCAGTTATTACATGAACAGCCATAAATGCCATATTTCCATCCCTTTTTAAACCTTCTAACCATCATTGGGAGGTTTGGCTGTAGTTTGTTTAATAACATCATCTTTTTCAGTGGTATATGGCACCTGACTTGAGAGCTAATATTGACACACAAGGTAGTGCATGGAAACGCATAAAAATGCACCATTTGTTTTGTTAATTAACATAAATGTGGTTAAAATCTGCATTTAATTTGGATTGACATCTGACATTAGTCCCAAATCTCTCCCACAACGTATGCATTAAGAATTAAGTAATTCCTCTATGTTTTTCTATTGAAACTTCAGATCCTCTGTAAAGGCTTAACCAAAGAAGTTGTTCAGTCATTCTTCAGTTTAAAGATCAACTTAAAAAAGTCACCACATTAAAAAGACAGCCACAAGGTCCCCTCTGAGCAGCAGCAATACCCTCCTGGGACCCAGCCCATTGAATATGTCCACTGTAGTGGACATCTCCTTTTACTCTTTTGAGCTACTCTATCAATCCCTGATGTGCTGTACAGAGGACATCCTGGTCTTTCCAGTGATATGTCATTGGTTAAAATTGCATGCTGGGAAGTTCCTCTTTCTTTTCATCCAAAATGGCTGGCATACGAAAAACTAAATTGTATAGAAGCAGGAGGAGAAGTCAAATATTGTTGAATAATTGTCATTTTTACCATGAAAATCATATATATTCTCGTTTATTAACATGTGAGGAACTATATAATTAGTTCTGAAAGCAATTAAATAATTCAAGTTTTCAAATAACAGCCCTTTTATAAATGTCCATTCTAGTGGACGTCAGGACCGTCTTCATGGACTTTATGACTCAATATTGTTGCAGGAGACGGAACTGAAGCAGACATTTTCTGTACCAGATAGTTCAGGGAGATTAAGATGTTGAGCTCTCAGATGATGAGAGAGATGAGGCTTTCACACCTGGGATAGAAGAGGGTCAAGAAGAAGGGGGGGAAAGATGCAGGATGCTCCATGAGCGCACAGATAGATACTGTACATAGAGACAGATAGGGACGAGCTGGAAAGACATGGCCCCCTGTGGGCCAAGAGTAGCACGTATGTCTTATTGTTGTTTTTATTTTAAGTGGAGCCATGAAAAATGAGAGTTGCCTCAGGAATGCAAGCTTTGTTTCTATGAGCAAGGTCAAATGGAGACCACATCCATAAAACTAGTCAAGATGACCCTACAGCCCGTGCTGACTGGAGTCAATGAGGTACTTTCCCAGTACATTGACTACAAAGTCTTTGAAGATCTGGAAAGATTCACCAAAAAACAACAAGTTTTGTATTGACCAAATAAACAGCAATGTTCAGATCAATGACTTATTCATGTTTTAAATAAAGGTGAATGTATTATTGTATTAATATCACTCTATAACCATAACACGTTACATAGTCCATCTGTTAATTTTGGCTGTCTTTTCAAACTAATATGGTCCCGACGTCCTCTTCAGTGGACATACTGTAACATTTTAAAATAAATAAAATAAAAAAAGTCTAAATTGCAAGATGTTTTTTTAACCCTAAATAGGTAGGAAATCACAAAAAAAGGAAATTGGAAGACACTTTTTTTCCTCGGGTCCCAGGAGGAATATAGTAAAAGTGAAACTGAACAATATCTCCTTTCAAAGAAAAGTGCATGTGCTCTTTTTCTCCGCATCAGCAGTGTGGTAGTGTTGCTTTGCCAGGGTGTTTACTGCTTGGCTGGAGAGTCAGGCAGCATTTTATCTTTGTTTCAGTTCACATACCTGAGGAATACTACTGAACACTGGAAAGGGCGAGGGTCTCCAAGTCTATTATGTATTAACTGTGTAGCAAACAATGAGAAAAAAGTTATTTTTAAGAGGTTCAAGGTGCTAATGTGGTCACTTAAAGCGATTTCAACTGATTTTCTCTCACACTGATATTTTGTTTTTACTCACAGTATATAGTAGTTGGTATGCCATATGAAGGTGAAAGCTGCAGGGTAGAGATGCTTTGTAGGTTCCTGCTGAAAGGGAGAGAGGAGGGGGTGCAGGAGGGCTGCTAGGCAATAGATCAATGACTCCCTGTTCCCACTGAGAGATATAGGAAGTACAGGGCAAGCAGCAGCCGGAGCCTTAAAATAGCCCCACCAACTGCAGCTAGCTTTAACCCAAATAATGGGGAGCCTGACCAAGGTCTGTGGAGGTCGCTACATTTTTGATTAAATCGTGTCCTCAGACTAGAGTGAAGACAAAAGAAAAATGTCATACAGAGGAAATAGAAAATGGGACTGAACGTTTCAATTGTTTTGTCTCCTACTGCAGCCTTGCCAATCTTTTGAACTGATGATTTGCTCAACATTAGTGCAAAAGACCAAGGTGAAAGGTGGCTGTGTAGCCCATGCACAATAAACTATGAACGTGCGTGTGCGTGTGTGTGTGCGTCTTTTTTGTCCTCATCCATCACATCTGTCAGATTAGTCCTCCCTAGTTATGGCTTCAGGGGTATATCAGAAAGACAAACAACCACACACAACACACACACACAAACATATTTTCCCTGTCCGCTTTGTTATGAAAACTCAAGACAAATACAGTGTTACTGTGAAATGTTATTCAGTTAAACTAGGCTTGGTTACCAGGCTGGAGAGTTTAAATCATTTTTTAAAAGGGTTGTCAACATGTCAATCAGTTTCATCTTTTACCAGACTGAGTTACTTTTTAAACGTTTAGACGCATTAATTTACCATATTAATTATTAACAACAATCATGTTGCCCAGAGGCATTGTCCTATTCGTTTGGTGATCAGCTGATTTTTCATAGCCCTATCAGCAAGTTAACCCTTTTAAGTTTTGATATAAATGTAAACTAGTATCGGATAGATGGTAAATGATTAAGGGTGTAGAAGTGTTGTACATAAAACCTCTGAAAATGTTTCCCTGCTGATCCACAATGCTCCTGTGACTGCTTTCATTATGTATCTTAATGAGAAAAGACAAGACTCAGCTTTTTCCTGACCCAGAAAAGAAAACAGCGGATCAGCATGCAATAAATAGAAAAGGCATAAATGGAACCTTAAATAAAAATGAAGTAAATAATTAGAAAGATGATGATTCTGGACAAGTTGGCTCATTAGCAGAAGGACTTCGGAGGAATCCATCTCTCTGTGCTGTGCGCTCACCACAAGGACTTTTCCTGTCGACTGAACACATAAACAGATTCCAGCGAAGAGCTGCTTCTACCATAATGAAGCGTCCTCTCTTCTTTCTTTCATTCTGTCTCTCTCATTTTCTTCTTTCGTTGTTTTGCCCCCCCACTGCTCTGTCCGTTTCTCTCGCTCCCTCCCACCTCTTCTTCCTCCACTTCTTTTAGCAATAACCCTCCTCCTCCTTCAACCGCCTTCGCTCGTCTTTCTCAGGGTCAATTAAGCTACAGTAACTAAACAGCAGTGCACCCTGTCACATTCCATCCAGTCCCCCTCAATGAGTGACTACAACTTCCACTAAAACAAACGGGCTTTGAAGGAACCCGCTCCAGCAGCTATTACCATATGAACAACCCACTTCCTACTGCACAATGAACTACCTTGACAGACCTTCTCTGGCCTCAGGCTGTCCTTCGTGGAACTGTGTTATAGATGGGGCATAAAGAAGGGTCTGTGTGCAGGTTGTGTGCCCTGTTTGCTTCTTTTGCTCTGGCCCGGTGCGCCTGGCCCTGCTTTCCCAGCGCTGCAATATTTACTTCACAGGGGGTCTACACCTAAGTACACACAAGCTCACAGCGGGCTAGGGCATGAGCACAGAGAAAATACATGAAAATAAAAAACTTTGATGTACACACATGTTCACAAATACATGCACACACTTTCAACTACAAGAGCACCATACTGCGCTTTTGAGAGGCCAACTCCCATGAAAGCAGATCTATTTCTCTTCTCCTCCTCGTCTGCGTCATCCTTACAAATCTTACACTATGTCAACAACTGCAATCTTTAAGAAAGAGAACAGGCACGCATTGCCCTTTTTTCTATTTTAAAGTTGTTGCTTACATGTTTATGGACATACATTTTTGTTATTTATCTACTGCTGCTCTCAACAGAATGCGCTCTGTTCATTAAAGCTTTTCATGTTGCTTGTCTGAAAAGCCCCTGTGGAGGTCAGGCCTTTTCCAGGAAACATCCTCTTATGCACAATTGATTTGGTTCTGATAAAAGGTTTGTATAGAATAAAACAAATAAGAACTAGGTTAAATAGCTTGAGTCAAGGTATTTGTTTAACAGACAAGAACAAGACCAATTTAGCACAGCAAAAATGTCTCTAAATGTTCCTGTCTTGTCTTACAACATATCTACATTTGCACAAGGGCAAATTGTGAATGTGAGAGATATTTCCTGCAGTGACTAATCTGGAAATCACACCCTGCAGTCAGGTAGATCCGCTTTTCTCGCGACCTGATACTTTCCTCCGCATGTCTATACCTTAAGGGCTGAGAAAACGGGTCTGTTTTATACAAAAGAACATCTTTATTGACGGAAAGAAAGATGGGGGAAATATCAGACGTTTGTTCGTCTTATCTATACGTTAGATCTGAAGTTTAGTTGAATGGCACTTTGTGAACGACCACTATAGCTTACATCTTCGGCCTGTAGTGTGGGTGGGCAGAGACACAATCAGGTTTGATCGAACACTCAACTCACCACTTCAAGGAATCATGTCCTTCTCATTTTGAACATGAAAAAAAATCAGATCTATATTATGTTTCAAACACACCCTGCAATCAGATCTACCTACGCTCACTTTGACATGGCTTTTCATCACATCGCTGGATAAATGCTATTTCCCCGCACTGCCAAAATCTGTAATTGAGGTAAGAGTCATGCTGTTAGAAACCATGACTCAGTGTTCTTAGTTTGGCTGCACTTTGATGCTCAAATTCCCAAATATATTGTAATTGAAAGAAATTGGAAAACAACAGATGGTGCGACAAAGTGTTATTTCATGAAGCATATATATATATGCCATACGTTGTTTAGTTGCTTGAAGCTACTGTAAGTTGCAGGGAGTTATAGTGCCAAAAATCATCAGCCAGAACAATCTCATTTTAGTTTGAATGATTAACCGATGATCTCCCATTTTCTCTTGATCAATCAATTTATATTTTTTACAAGTGAAAATGGCAGCTGTAGTTCTCCAGAATGCAAGGTGACATATAAAATAGTTTGATAATTAGACCCACATTCGAAAAAATGTCATTGTCATAATATAGAAGCTATAACCAGATGTGTATTTTAAACTAATTACCAGTTTTCAACACATTTCTCCAATAAATTAAATTTGATTGCATATTTGATTTGATTAATCCACTAATAGGTTCAATTGAGCCTATACAGCCTAGTTGACCACCTTTCATTATTTAATTGTGTTCTTCAGCAGGAACCTGACCCCAACAAAACAAAGAAAACCTGAGTCAGAGAATAAGTCTTCTCACGGATCAGATCTTCATCTGACCACAAAGACATCTGACTCCCAGCACATGTCCGACCCACGGACACTTGATACAAAGAACCCAGCCCAAAACCTTGATAGTGGATACGGGACACATACGCAGCCCAGCCCTTAGCATGGCATGTCTTCACCCTGAGGCTGTGTTCTGCTGGGTAGCTCTGGATGTATGAGTGACATTGAGAGGCTATATCTATGATATATGATTGCTTGTGAGCACATGCCTGGCTGCCTGGGTGAGTGTGTTCGCCTATTCATGTATGTATGGGGGCACTCGTATGCACATCATCTAGAATCTCCAGCTAACCGTCACAATGCCATAAACCCCTGACTAAAGCTTCTTATCTCTCACACATATTTGTTCATTAAAGTCCACCATAAACCCCCTCAAAGGTGGATAAAGTTTCATCATCCCCCAGGTAATAAAATATACTGTTTGTCCTCTTATACAAATGGCTGCAGTGCAGGTGCACTCCTCTGTCTGTCCATTTGAGAGATAGCTATCAGTTAAAAGGGTAACCAAAGCCTCCTAACTTGTTAGGTCTCCCTCTTTCCTCTGCATTCAGCTCCTCATTACATCCCACTGTGAATAATATCTCCTTTTAGCTTTGTTTACGTGAGGCATATGGCAGATACTGTAGTCAGCAAGCTGTTCCTGTGACTAACCTTCCTGTAATGGTTTTATTGCTGCACATCATATGATGACCATATTAAGGCACACGTGAGCCATGGGCTAAACTCATGATGGGAACACTTTGGTGTAAAAGAGGAAGACTGAGGTCATTCGTGAGAAGAAGAAAGACACTCTGAAAAATACTTTATAAATGCTTCCATTGATTACAATCCCAGTGTGAGCTCCAACACCCTCCTTAGCTGTAACACAATGCATCCCAGGGAATGAATAACTATTGCTAATGGCTATAAAAAGCCCCTGAGAATCGGCTACCCTTCTAGCCACTAAAATCGATATCTCCCCTGACCACAATCTTTATTTAATCTCAATATAGTGGCACAAAGAATTAAGGACGAAAAGTGGATGAGAAATTGCTTGGTCAGAACAAAATGGGAGACTTCGTTCCTTTTTATCCTAAATTGACTGAAGCACTGCCACTTCATTGCACTACATTTTAAAGTTTGCACACTAGAACAGTATGTTAACTGGTTCATACTGATACAACCTAAAAATCCACTCTGCTGCTATCCAGTAAGGTGCTTTGGATAAAAATAGCGTCACTCTTCCTTTGTCGCGTGAGACGGACTCCAATCATTTGCAGAGGAATCCAACTAATAATCAATTAAATGCCTTCTCCCCAATGCTCACCCAAGCCATTCCGTTGTTGCTGTAGTCACAGCTAAGGCAGTATTTACTATAATAATTAGCCCAGTGTTACAAGCATGGAAATCACCGTGATGAAGGAATAACTATGTGACTGCCTCCAGGGTGGGACAGGCAATGAGAGCACTCACATAGAAAGTCACGCCTTATTATGCAAGCGGTGGAGGTAAGGAATACAGCCTCCCAAGGTAATTGAGGCCATGTAGGCTGCTTCGTACAGACAATTACCCTGAACAGGAGTGAGGCGCTGGTGTAAAGTGGAAATGAAAATAGCTGAAACCCTGCCGTTTTCTGCCCTCTGTAATCAGCATATCACACAGCCCAGAATGAAATAGGAACTATTCAAATATTAAAACATGGGAAAATATGACTGGGTTGTACTATGGAGTGAATCGTGTTCATTACATTTTAATAACATGCTTGTACTGTACGTGATGCTAAAATGGCTCCTACTTTATTCTTAGATAAGCTTTTTTCATTCTTTGTCGAGTCTACAAGTGCCACAAAAGGTGTATGCAATATAGTTGTTATGTACAACTAGAAGCATATAAAACCACAGTAGCAGTAAAAAGGTTGAATCCCAGCTATGTAGGCCTACTAAATTCTACTATGGGATATATTTCAAACGTGTCAGTTAATTGCTCAGCTGTCACAGGGTTATTGGATGTAGGTCCTGCTTTATTGAGTTTATGTGTTAATGTGGTTTTGAGCATGCTTGTGTTCATATATGTGGGCATGCATGTGTTTGTAAGAACTGTGTAGAGACCTGTGTGAATGTAATTTGTAATGTACAAGTGATCTAATTATTTGTAACCACATTCTTCACAGTGTTAAAGACAGCAAATATCTTTGTCTGAGGAGTCTGTGCTATCTGTGACTGTTCATTTACAAAGTCTGGGTCACCCATAGTTGCTAAGTCCTTCACTTGTTAATGTGTGATACAAATGAGTGCTGCAGCGGCGCCAGTGAGAACACACCACTCTGTCCCATCTTATCAGCTGGCTGCATGAAAACTGTTTGTTCTAGATAGAGTCTGCAACAATCAACCAGTCAGCTTGAGGGAATTCAGCTGACACTAGATGACTGAACCTCACAGGACCAAACAGACATGCAAATCCACCACTAAAGGGAAGGATGGCGATAAAAGTGAGATACAGTCTGAATGACAACAATGGTCGTACACCACAGGTTCAACTCAGCACTCTTAACTCCCAATATTATCTAGGTCAGAGCTGCACCTCCAAAGACTCATCCCACCTCCTTCCCTTGCTGTCTGGTTTCTTTTTTTGTGATGTGATGTAACATACTGTAACTTTGCAGTTTAAACTCAAGATGGAGACCAGGTAAAGGAGCCATGTGACAAAAACAAGGCAAAAGCATCCCTCTAACAACTGAAGAGGAATTTAAAAAGGGTTTTCTAAGGACTCCAATCTTCTGATATGAATGTACACTTAAAATAAATACAAAATGTTACTTTAAGACATGACAATTGAAAGAGAAGCCATTCCCTTTGAGTAAGACCCATCTACACCACCTAAATCATTAACGGAAAGTGGGTCTAGATAGCCTCACCTGCCGTCCTGTGTTCCTATCTAGTTACCAGGCTAGCATTATACTAGCTAGCATTACTAGATGTCATGCACCCAGTGTTAGCTCACATGTTCTCTGACACAAACACGCACTAAAGAAACAGGAGAGAAACTGAAGATGGGCTGACTAATGAATTGGCTGTGTTCTGTTTTTCCTACCTGTCTAACAGATGAGAGCAGCAGTTTAAAGCCTTATACAAACAGGATTTGAACACACACAATCTAATAATTACTTCCAAAATCTGAAAATATTCTCTTTGATGATGTCAGACCAGTTTTGACTCATCAAACTCTCCTCAGAGGAGCTGGGCGCATAGCCATGTCTCCTAACTCAGACTATAAACCCAATTAAATAATCAAGGGTTCAATTGCCGTATAATTCCGCAATCAATAATTGGAGGATTTGTTGGTTCTTTAGATGAAATTAAACAGATCCCACAAGAAACAAATAAGGATAACATTTCAGCTAAACAGATGAGACAGTCCCAGATTAGTTAAGGATGGGAGTAGATCAAAAGACAGCATTTCAGTATGCAGCTGCCGCGCTGCCCAATCAAACCAAACTACTCAGAGACAAAAATAGGCCTCATTGCAGAATTCTCAGTCTCTACACACACCAATTTATGCATCAAGGGTGTATACATACACAAATAAGACACTGGCTCAAAAACATGCCGTAGCCTCACACACCTTAACAAACCCAGAAGCAATCACCTCCTGAATAATCCAGTCAGAACACAAATCAAGCCTTAACAGGTTTAGAAAAGCAAAGAGGTTTTTTCACAAATAACGTAAAAAGGCCCCCAGTAGACTGTGATGAATGAATCAAGCCAAGCATGCTGTGAACATTATCAGAGTGGGGGATGAATTAATACATTATCATGCAAGGCACAACTTCTCTTTTCTTGCTTCACAGCTTGTCTGTCTTCCTGCCTATCAACCTGCTTGCCTGATTACCTGCCCACATACAGAGCACCTTTTGTCCAGATTAAAGGGGCATCGATGGGGGCGAGGTGAAATATTATTCATTTTCACAAGAATCCATTTTGAAAAGGAAATGTGTTGTTCCTTTGCCCTGTCTCACTGCCTTCCTCTCTTGCTAACCGTCCAGCCTCTTCCTATTACTCTCTCTGACAGGTTGGCTTCCTCTCTACCTGTCTACTTAAATTCCCAGTTACCTCTGTGAGTCTGTGCTTTCCTCCATTCCCTGGATACCTGCCTGCTTTGCATGTTTTTAACATCACTGTCTGTTGTTTACTTATCCCGTCTCTCCCAAAATGGCAAATAAAGCATGTTGAAAGAAAGAAATTAGAAGATAGATACCACTCTCATTTCAGTATGGCAGCCAGTAGCTGGTTAGCTTAGCACCAAGACTTGAACCAAGGGAAATTGGTAGTCTGGCTCGGTGCATAAGTAACACAATCTGCCTAGCAGCACCTCCAAAGGCACACTTTATAGCTTATTTGTTTAACCTGTAAAAAACACCTTGTGGTTTTATGAGGTGTTCGGTCAAGGAAACAGTAACTTCCCAAAGACTGCTCCCGGAAGTTACTCCTGCCAGCAAAACAATGTAGCCAATAATCTTGTAAAACCACATGTAATTATGTTTTTAAATAATCCATTTTTTTTTTTACAGTTTATACTTTTTTTTACGTTCAGACAATGCCAAGAAAGCTGTTTTCCCCTATTTCCATTGATTTCAGGAAGCTAAGCCTTGCAACCACTGGCTAACTTCTCATTTACCCAACAGACATGACAGCGAGTGCAAACTGTTAAAAAAGAGAGCAAATCATTTTGATTTCACAAAATGTCAAACTGTTCCTTTAAAATGTTATGGTTGTGATAAAACACTAGGATTTGCCTCCTACATGTCTACCTGCCATCAGGCAACTCTCTGCAGTGTGGGCTCGGCTGCTGTCGCACCATACATAATCATTCCTGCAGTCCTGGCTATACCGAAAAGGCTCCCTCTGCTGACTGTGTGTGTGTGTGTGTGTGTGTGTGTGTGTGTGTGTGTGTGTGTGTGTGTGTGTGTGTGTGTGTGTGTGTGTGTGTGTGTGTGTGTGTGTGTGTGTGTGTGTGTGTGTGTGTGTGTGTGTGTGTGTGTGTGTGTGTGTGTGTGTGTGTGTGTGTGTGTGTGTGTGTGTGTGTGTGTGTGTGTGTGTGTGCGTGCGTGCGTCTGTGCGCGCGTGCGCGGTGTGAGTGGGCCTTTGTGAGGCCTCCACTCAGCGGAGTGATGATAAGTACTCCCAGCCCAGTGCTCCGCATGAGCCGATGGACAGACAGGCCAAGAACACTGGGGGCCTTGTGGTCGGGCGTGTGTGTGTGCAATGCATGTGTGTGTATTGTGGTAAAAGAGGGAAAGGGCTAGGGGACTATAGAGAGTGTGCATGAGACTGCGTGTGTTTCTTTTTTTCACCAGCCACGCCACCAGCCTATGCCACATGGCTGCAATTTGTTCATTAGCTATGTAATAAATGTACACACACACACAGAGGTAATATTGTTCCGAGTTGGGGCTGATTGGATTGTGAAATAGAGGACCCTCAGGGGAATCACTTGTAGTCTGCCAGCCACTGTGACCAGGGGAAGACTGATTTCTTAACAAGGTTTGAGGCATTCCCGGAAGGAACACATGCTGTATCTTTGCTGTATAAGAAACCCCGTTAATATAAACTAAAATGTTGATAGTGAGACGTTTCGGATATAATATCCATAACTTAAACGTGTCTAAGTTGTTGTGATTGCTTTCACATCTCCATGAAAGTTGTCCCTTATTACTTTTCATACGTTTATTTGTCAGAATAACTCCATGTCATTGTAGATTTGGCAGTCACCTGGAAATAATTAATAATCACCCAGGGCCTATTACAAGCAATCACTCATCATCATCATCATCATCATCAAAATCATCATCATCATCATCATCATCGTCATCATCGTCATCATCATCAGTGTGTCAGATGAGCCAGGGATAGTGCTGCGTACCGGTACGCCGAACCGGTACTGGTCTTGTAAAAAGTTTCGGTTCAAGTCCGGTTAAAACCGGAACGTCGGGAACCGGTACTTGTACTCGCAAAAAAAACTAGCACTTACGTATATTCTGGTGTCTGTGGTTATTTAAACATTCCCTGATGAACGTTATTCAGCGTCAATAAATGAGTGCTAATCCCAGTGTGCTCAGTGTACAACATCACATGTCATTTCACCTTCGATTCACGGTTTGAAAACGTAGCATTTCGCCACATGCTAATGCTAACCGGAAGTGAAGAATTTTCAGAATAAAAGTATTAAGTTAATAGTGTGAACTTCCGGTTTTTTTCAGAATAAAACTGATTTAAATTAAATAGTGTATTTAATTCAAAATTACGCCATATCAACATTGATTTTAATTTCTAAAAGTATGTATGTACATCACTATGTATGTAGTATACACTGTATAATGTACACATGTAGAGTTGTAGAAAATACATGGTGTACAGACAGTACAGTGTAGCCTATACTGTACAGTAGGTGTGTAACAATGTAATGCGTATAGTCTACTCTACACTCTACCTTTCAGCAACGTTTTAGGGATTTAGGCTCAGTCAGCTCAGGGACTGTTTGGTTACTTTAGTTTGGTAAATGAAATAAATGTTACATTTGTACTTTGTAGAGAAATGTAGACACAAGTTGGAAGGGAGCACAATAAACCTGATGAGTTTGAATTTGAGTTGATTATGAGTTCATTTTCAATTGATAATTAGCTCACAATAAGTTCACTTTAGTTACTCACACAACTTGACACAAGCCATGGGTTCAGGTCCGGACTTATAAGTCCGGACCTGAACCTGAACCTCTGGACTTGAGTCCGGAACTGAACCTGAATGTGAGTCCAGGTACGCAGCACTAGCCAGGGATGGTTGTTACAAATGACTTGCTGTCTAGGATATCACTCAATGCTTGTTTGAGCTGACATCATTCTGCCAGGTTTTATGGACAGCTAAGAAAGGTTTGCATCACAACATATAAAGCAATATTAGTCTATGTGAAACTATATGACTGTTAAAAGATCATTTGAACAAAAATATTGCAATAGAGGAAATCTAGAAACATGGATGATAAGCGTAATCTGTCTAGCCTTGTCTGGCCAGCGCATGGAAACCAGCATTGTATCTGTGGAAGAAGAAGCTGCTTGTTCCACATTCAGCTAGGCTTATAGCCTCTGGGAGAGTATGACTGCTGCTCTGCCATGAGCATACAGATCACCTTACACACTGGCTTTCCTCTGCTTTGATGACTGATGCACACACACACACACACAACACACACACACACACACACACACACACACACACACACACACACACACACACACACACACACACACACACACACACAGAAAAGCACGTCCACACACACAGCCATGCATGCCTGCTTCCACAGATACTCAAGAGCATTAACACGCCGGATCTGCACACACAGACACACACACACACACACACACACACCTTTACCTCATCCCCCACCTGGATTAATTCACCTGCTGCACCTGAGAATGCCACCGCTATGATGTCACCTGCAATCCCATCACTTCAAAGGCACAGAAAGCACCCCACTGCCATCAGCACAGAAAGCAAACACAGCCTATCACTTCCTCCTTTGTCCTTCTCTCCTCTAATGGTAATTCCCCTGCAGAAAGTTCATACATAGCAAAGGGGGATTTACACAGTGTATTCTACAATCAGGTACATTGGGTGTTTGCCCATTGGCACTCACTGTGCACCACAATGACAGGCTTTGTTTATTCCTCTGACAAGAAAGAATCGGCCCTGGTGTCTAAATCTGTGAACACTTACATGTGTCTTTTGTATGTGTGCGAATGAATTTATGAGTGATTGTGTAGCTGCATTTAAGAGAAATTATGTTGTGTTATGAAAATCCTATGATTACAGTTCAGACAGCTCTTAAAAAGCTCCCATTGGAATGGCTCACCAGCAGGCTATGATGTGATGAGACAACGCGATAGTACAACCACCACATTAGTGCATGGTTAGCCATTAAAAGACCCAAATGAGATTATGAGGTCATATGGGAGGTACAAAGCCTACAGCCAAAACAACAAGCACTTCTCTGGAAGTAACAGCGCATGGTGAGTATTCCTCCTGCACAGAGAGGGGGGAAATCCAAGTTAGAGAGATAGAAAACAGTACAGGAAAAGGAAGAAAGGGAGAGGGACAGGCAGATAAATACAGAGAGACCAGGCTTGATAGCAAGAGGTATTCCCTGCCTTGGACATTTCCATAGTGGTTTATTTCCATCGCTATCCGTCATTGAATAACACATGAATTCAGCATGCTTTACCATCAACACATCCAACTGAGCATGAAACAGGGGGCTCCGGCCCATCTTCCATCTCAGCTCAGTGGAAGGCTTCTCCATTGTACAGCAAGGTGAAATAACAGCCGCTCAATGTACTGTAACACACTGGAGATGCACCAGCCCCACGAACTCGCAGTTATTCACAAGATGCTGCGTACTGTGAAAATATTCTCCTGCTCTCTTTAGGATGGAGCACAGAGAGCGTTTAGGTGTGTGTCTGTGTGTGTGAGAGAGAGAGACTAAAAAGAAGCATGCACAGAAGGAGACAGAGGGTTCACTGCTGAGATAAAAATGGAATCCATTTTGGTTCTTCAAGTACTCTCATCCACAGTGTGAGGACCTGCTCGGTGTGTGAGCCTGTTATTGCTATTTCAATCACTTCTCTTCCTCCTTTTCTCTATTTCAATTACTTTGCTTTTCCCTTGCTATACCGTATATTGTTTCCTCCTTCCCTCTGCATCCCCACTTATGTCCTTTCCTTTTTCTCTTCCTTCCTCCTCTGTCCCCTTCCTCTCACTTCTCCTCTCTACTGGCAGCCATGCACCCCAACACTGTCTCAGGTCCTGAAACTATGGCAACGGAATGAGAGAGCAAGCGCTCTATGATTAATAGATGAGAGATGCAGTGCCAATCGCTGGGGCCTGGGGAGGAGGGACAGATGCACTCCAACAACGCCACGCAAACATGCACGCAGAGTCACAGAGAGTACACAAATGCACACACTCAAACCCCCCCACCATGAGCCACCCTCTGCGCTTAGTGGTAATATACACACAGAAAACGTGAGAGGGTCTGACTCACACCACACAGTGGCACATCGGCAGAGTTAGCACTTAAAGAGCTAAACAAGATGGTGTTTACCTGATGCTTAACACACTCATGACACACACTTCCTTATTGGCTTCCAACAAGCAAACTAACCACATAAATAACCACAGCCTCAGCAGCGGATGTGGCCCTAATGAGACTTAACAGACTGTGGTTCTCTTCCTGGCTCACAGCTGGCTGCTCTCACCTGTAAAAGCACAACAGCAGGACAGGAACTAGGACATCATACTTTAATGCTGTGTACCACGATATACATCATCTGGTCTGTAGTACAAGACTTGGCTCTTTTCAAGGCCAGTCATTCATTCATCTCCCAGGCAATCACACAAAGCCCTGCTGCTTTTGGATTATCCCTGCAAATGCATTTCATCTCCATCCCATTTGAGTAATGACAGACGATCAAACTCGGCTCTGACAAAGGTATTAGTGCGTGTTAATGTTGCATGTTCTGACTAGTTCAGATATAGCATTTCCATGAAGAGAACCCTGGTGTTATAAGTAGATTTTAAATGTTGCTTTTGTTTTCATTTGGCACGTGTGTGGTCAAGTTTGGCTTCTTAGCAATCTTCTCCTAGATGGGCCAGCCATAACTTTCTAATAGACTTAATTTTTAACAACAAAGCTTTGCCAAGGACCAACAGCCAAAAAAACTAAAGACACTGCCAATTCTACCACTGACTTGCAGCACCCGGCCGAAAAAAGCCTTGGCCTGGTCCTTCATGCTGCTGGCATTTTTGGCATAGACAACACGCTCAATCAATTATGCTAATGTAACGAGTATGAAGAGTATTTTACACTTAGACGGTTATTTCAATGGCTGCACTACAGAGACATTTCTTTGGAGAGGAAAGGGTTAAGGCGAAAGCAGCCAGTTCAAACAACACAATGAAACTTAGAAAGTGGAACGCCATGCATCCATGCATGTGTGTGTGAACAACTGACTAGAGCAGAGCAACACGCTGAAGCAAGTGATTAGCGAGTGATTACATTTTCAATGGGCCATGCCGTGAATAGAGCACACTGGACCATACTGCACAAGGAGATGTATTGGGTCTCTTTAGTATAGTGAATACCATTAATCATCTCATATAAACAGGAAGCGATATGTTCCAACTTAACTAGAAAGGATGGCAGGTAGTGATCAAATATCTGCTTTCTCATATGCACAAACAAAGAAGATGCATGGAAATATAGATGGAGTTGTGCCATCTCCTCTCATCCTGTAAAATATCATTCAGTGTGTTTTCTTACATAAAATTAAAAGTGTTTATCGAATAATGACTTCAACTTCAGTAGGTCACGAAAATGAGAAAAAAGAGAGGTGGAGCAGCACTAGCTTAAGTGAATCTCTATACAGGGTGGGAGTTGTTATGGCTTGTTAAAATATGTTCCTATTTCTTTTTTTACCTTCTGAATCACAACAGACTCAATCTAAAATGAGAGCCAATGGAGCACAGCCAAAAGTGAGCATGTAACATCTCTGATGGACAGCTTCATCAAAAATAGACACTTCTTTTATGAGGCTGATCCAAAACTATATTAGCTAAAAACATAATATACTCAATCATGATTTACCTTTTTTTTTTTTTTATCTCTACAACTTGTTTTGATTAGCGTATAGTGTCATTGTTGCCACTGCAATTAAGAAAGATGTAGAATCTGGAAATAGGTTAAGCATTAATAAATCACATCAAGATGAGTTATTGGGGTTTTATGCTTTCTTGCCTTCTAATTGTTTTTTTTTAAAACACCAGCCCACACACCAAGGACATGCATCAATAAAACATGGCTTTCATAAAATATGCATAAATACACACACTATTGAATGGGGGCTATTGACACTGTCTGAATGAAGATCAATCTTTAACAGCAGCTGACCGGTCTCATATAATGGAGGGCCAATTCATTGGAACAGGAGCAAAGCCATTTATCAATTATTCAAACCTACTGTTTTCAAAATGCATCTGCCCTTAACTGGCAAAGGTAAATACTAACTCTCCCTCTCATGCTCTCTTTCCCCCACACGTACAGTGGGACAAATCCACATCAGTCACACACAATGCCATCCCCATTGCTATTGTTAGGGGATCTGCGGATCAAATGCTCCATGGAGCATTGCTCCAAGTACAAGCAACAACTCTGGTCGCTCAGCTCTATTCTGCCTCTCCAGGAGGAGAACAGGCAAGCTGCTGTGACAAAGGTAATCATGCTGTAATTCATGTATCAGCACCATAACATGTCAATGTATACTGTGTTAATAGCAGGATTATCACACTGTTTTGTGGTGTTGTAGCCTTTACAAAATAGTATGGGAGGATTTACAGCCTGTGCAACTTCTCAGGCAAAATGCCTCCAGGACATTTGAATGCCTTAAGGCGAATGTTATAGAAACATTCTGCTATTTAACATTCAATGTCAATGTGTAACACTCAGCACAGTAGGAGTGGGAAAATACCTAAGGTCGCAGATCAAAAAAACACACAAGTACCAAATATTTCCAACGATTTCAGGGGGGGAAAAGGATCAAAAACAACACCGTTTCTTCTCAGTGGTGGCATGAAATCTTTTAAATGTTTTATATAGGACAATACTAAAATCAAAACACTATGTGTGAACAATCTTTTGATAAAAGGCATATTTTGCCGTGAGCATTCAATACTCCTTAGATTCCCCCATTAATATCATCACCCTTACACACTTGATAATCTATAACCTACATTTAGATTTGCTGAATCCTTTTTCCATCTTTTCCAGTGACTCTGGGGGGATCTTTCAGGAGAGGAGAGGAGAGGAGAGGAGAGGAGAGGAGAGGAGAGGAGAGGAGAGGAGAGGAGAGGAGAGGAGAGGAGAGGAGAGGAGAGGAGAGGAGAGGAGAGGAGAGGAGAGGAGAGGAGAGGAGAGGAGAGGAGAGGAGAGGGAAACCACTGGGAGTGACTGGGTGTTGGCAGTCAGGCTGCTGGATGTGGTTTTTGAGGCCTCTATCTCCTCTCTCAGCTTGTTAAAAAAATTATTTGCAGCAGGCAGCACTTAATTTAATGGCAAATCCACTTCTGAGACCGGTGTAATTTTGTCTCCTCAGAATTACAAACATTTGATTGATCTTTGGGACCAGAGTAACACTGACCACTCAGCCTCCTGGTAGCTTGAATTCAATGAACACACCCTACGAATCAATTCCCAACAAATAAAATGTGTCTGTGAAATGACTTATTAATTAATTATTAACATTAAATCTCTGATTAGTTTTATATAAAGAATGAAAACAGAAAGTGTGATTGCAAAAATGTCTACTGTACATGTCAATTGCTGCTCAAATTCTCATTTCCATGAATGTGAAATAAATGGCCAATAAAAAGCCCATCATGCACTGTAATAACGGACACATCGCTTCACTGTTTTAAGCGTTTTCACAAAAAAACATGGGTACATTTTAGACACATATAAATACTAAAATGTTCCATTCTTATTTTCAGTCTACAGATGGAAGTTTTGTGGCTGTAATCTTTAAACTCAACGAGGATGAAAAACAGCATGTCAGACGGAGCAAGAGGAAAACAGTCGGTCTGGGTCCTGCAAGTTCCGACAAGCACATTTCTTATTTGCCGTAAATTGACCTTCTACCCCGAATGATAGTGAAGAGGTTTTGACACAATGTAATCCGCAATAGCTCTTTTTGAGACGGTCACTTCTTTATTCCGTATGGGTAAACAGCATAAAAGGGATTACGCACGAACATGTGGTCTGCTGTATCTGCACAGGGATTTTTCCTTGAAGACAATCATCGCAGTTCTCATTTAATTAGAAAATAAGGCACTTTCAATTTTTCTCAGAACTTTAACAAACCTTTACAAATACGCTAAACCACCCTAAATTAATAAATACGTAACCATGTGAAGCGTGTGCACTTGTCGCACGGCAGCCTGGCTTCTCAGAAAACAAGCCTCCGGGGCTGGAGAAGCACTGGTACGGGCTATACGCGCACCAAAAGTTTGAAATAAACAAAGAAATCTTACCTTCAGCTCATGAATGGATATGCCTCGGAGTTTTTACAGCTATATCTTTTAGTAATCCATGAGGTATGGCTCTCAAAGCGGTTCAGACGGTGCTCGGTCAGAATAACAATACGAGCGCTACTTTTCTCATGCGCTTCTTTTTGTTACATGCCGCTCTCAAATCACACCTCTTCAAATCGGAATATCCATTGGAAATCCACACTAGAGAGAAAAAACAATGTTTCGGATTTCAAACTCCTGTCTCGTAAACTGAACAAACCGGGTGTTCCAGAACTAGCTACTGCGCATAATTCAGTCCCCTCCACAAAAGCCGACGGTCATCCTATTTGGAGATGAAGCTTCTTACCAGACTGGAGCGGAGCGCTGCGAGCCCAGCTGTCACCCACCCGCCACACACACATACACACTCACACATACACATTCACATACACAGGGAGGAGCTACGTATCTGGAACGGGAGGTATTGTGTCAATGGGTGCTAGTAATGGACAACTGTATTTCTATTTTTAAGTAGCGGCATTTCATAAGAATGTGCGTTTGAGAAGGAGAAAGCCTGAGCGCTAATAATAGTGTCGACACGGATTGAAAAAAAGACAAATGTTTAGAGGTTAGTATGAAATTCAAATAAGATTAAGTGCTATTTTGAAGACATGTAGGCTGGGTCACTTGGTCTGTGTCATGCAAACTGCCAATGGTGATTTTAAAGACACAATAATGATGCAGGTATTGTATGATGCGAATCGGAATGTGATCAGGTTGAAAGCCTCTCTTGTCTGCTCTCTGCTCTGGGCTGCTCTTTCTTCCTCGGTGGTCCCTCCAGGGTCCCAGGTTGGCAGGGGTGCATGCACACAGAAACACCTGCTTTGTGCTGTTGGGTTTTTTAACACATGGGTTTTACCTGATCTTATCAAAGTGGTCATTACGTGCAGTCTGAAAGCCACAAGAAAGTTGCTGCTTAAACTTCTGCATTTAGCTACAATCTGATGTCAGGGGTGCGGGCTCCACATAGTGAAAATGTTTCTCCCTCTCTCACAATCTCTCTCCCTCCCTCCCTCCTACACACAGACACACACACACACACGCCTTACCTTAAACAAAGTCAACATCAACTTGTCTCTGTGTGTGTGTGTGTGTGTGTGTGTGTGTGTGTGTGTGTGTGTGTGTGTGTGTGTGTGTGTGTGTGTGTGTGTGTGTGTGTGTGTGTGTGTGTGTGTGTGTGTGTGTGTGTGTGTGTGTGTGTGTGTGTGTGCGTGCATGCGTGTGTGTTCCTGAGTAGTGGCTTGTCAGGCACTATTGCCATCTTGTTACAGTAACAGCTCCGTACAGTGCTGCTTCCACAGGCCTAATGCCAAACACTATACTGTTGTTCTTTGATGTAAACTAATGTGCTCATGCCTGCCAATCCTTTCCTCATCTGATATCATTTAATTTGCTTTAAAAGCCAAACTAATTTACAATGATGCAATTGAACCATAAGGAAAGGCTGTGCTGCAGGAAACATAATCACTCTACTGTTTCTTTCAGGCAGATTTGGATTTGGTTGATGTGGTTTGTTAAAAATATATTTAATCATAAACAGTCAACGTAAAGTGTGGTAAAGGCATATGCAAAAACAAGCACTTCTTTGGCAATTAAGTGCCTGCAGTGCATTCATATATAAAACATCTCATTTGACAGTATAATGTACAGCAGGCTTGTTGGAGTTCATTAAAATTCTGTGTGAGAGATGTGTTTGAGTGCACGTCTACTGTGCACTGATGACACATGCAGGTGAATCATTATAGATACTACACCAAATGCGAAAAAAGCATTTTGATGGTCAATCAATGCAAAAAGCAGGTTACAAACAGAGCAAACATTGTGTATTTCACACACCAACTCTTTAATCTTCCTCTCTCTCTATTTCACTCACTCTCTCGCGCTCTCACACACTTTGAAGTGGAAGTGTTGCTAAGTGTAGGAGGCGGGCAGGATATAATTCGAGCTCAATAAAGTCAAGATACACACCAGTTAGTTTGAACTCTGGAAATATGCTCCTGTCAGAGCTTATCCTGCTTATCTTGCTAAAGTTGTCCCAGGCGCATTAGGACTATGTGTGTGGAGGAGAGGCGGCGGTTGCAATAGAGAAACACAGAAACCATCACTTCCACAACCGGGACAGACATTAGGCACACAGCAGCAGTTCTGCAGGTACCTGCTGCCAAACTCCATACTTAGCCCTCCTCTTCCCTCCAGCCCACTGGAACTTGATCTAAACATTACTTTGCAGCATGACAGAAATCTTCTCTTCATTTTACTGGCCAAAAGAATTTCCTACAAATAATTTACAGCCTTAATGTTGGCCTGGGAAGCTACTAACTAAAGGAACTGCGCCCACCTTTAAACACAGGGCATGTAAAGCTTTGTAACAGCATACAGCAATTTCCGGTGTCTCTGACACTTCACACCTCCTCTCCTGTCCATGAAAAGCTGCCACACCACATCACCTATAGTAGAATACAGGTTCTTTACAGAAGTGAAAGTATCAGTAGCTTTACAGTAAAGTACATCCTGCATTGAAAATCCTACTGAATGTAATAGTACGGTACATTCAGCTGATTTAACTTTAACTAATACAAAGTACACATTTTCTCTAAGCTTTGATTTTTTGTGAAATTTTGTCTAATTTTCTTAGTTGAGGCTCAAACATATCTTGAGTGGATGATACTAAAAACAATTGGAGTTAAACATGTTTTTTTCCTTGAGTGAAAGTATTCAGTAACATTGAATGAAATGCTGAGATAAAGTAGATGTTGAACAAATGTGTAAGGTACAGTAAATATAAATATTTACTTTCCACCTTCACCACAATTGGTTATGACAATGCTGTTGTGATGTAAAAGAGCCTTACAGTAAACCATGCTGTTTCATACATACACATGCTGATATGGAAAGGTAGTAGAGTGTTGTTTCCCACTTGAATATTCAGTAGTATGGGATCACCTAAATTATGCAATTAAAAGTCCTAACATTGAACATGTACTGTATGTGCATACTAAGGAGACAGTCAAACACACACAAACTCACATAATACTTGTTAAGAAATAACCCACCCACAGTCAGTCTACAGTATATTTGTCACAATAATATGTCTATATTGGCTGAGCTGTGGGTATTACAGCTGGGACACGAGGAGCATCATTTGTTAAAACTGCCCCCAATAATGCTGCCAGAGTCCGAATGGCTGCTGCTCACCTGTGGATCATTCAGACAGCTGGGAGAGGAACAGAGACCACTTACAGTAGTAACTGCCTTTGTACTGTTGCAGGCCGATCACTGAATCTGTCTGCTACCTCTCCTCTCAGTGCTTAAATGGGCACAGCAGCCTGTTTACTGTCTTCAAAGGGTGTAAAGTGAAAAAGATAAACATGTAGTTACATCTATAAATTGTGGCTAAGCTACTGCTGATTGTTAAGTTCTTCCATATGTGACTTCTGGGAGCACGACAGCAGTTTAGACTGTATTCTGCTGTTTCTGTCATCGCATAATGGATATTGTGCTGAAAACAGACAGGAGCATAAGGATTAGAAGGATGAAGGGGAACTATGGTAAAGCCACAAGCTTGAAAGTGATACTGTGATTTTTCAAAAATATTGACCAGGCTCGTACACTGTGAGTCCTGAGCACCTTCTATAAGAGTTGTTATATTAAAGTAGCAGAAGCACTGTTATGCTGCTAGGTGGTTATTTTAGAAAAGGTACAGTAGGGGGAAGGCCAAATTCAGTAAGAATATAGCTTGTTGAAAGTGCACTCAGATTTTAAGTAACCTTTTTTACAAAAGAGAAATAATTTCTGTAAACATTTTTGTATTTTTGTCCAGACAATCTACATTATTACCTAGAAAAAAGGACTGTGTACTGTGAATAGCATTATACACTACTTAACCAATAGACGAGCCTGTGATATAAGACAGCTGCACAGTTAAAACACTCCATCTGTTGAGATGCAAAATGACACAAAGTAGACCCTATCAGACTTGTTAGGAGGTACAACAACAAATATATATTTGAGTAAAACAGCTAGTAATCAAAGAAAAACCAAATTTCCCAAAAATAAAAACTTCTTAGAAAAAAATATGCTGAACTACTGTACAATCAATGTATGAGCTGATATTTGCCCTATGGAAATCATTGAAGTACATATCATGAATAGATACATATACTATACTAGTTCATGTGTTTACTTCACATGTTGAAGTTTTCTCAGGATCCAAATGTTTTGTTAAAAAAGTGTTTTATAGATATTTCAGAGAAATTACTATGCAAATATGCTGTTTGAGGTATATTTTCAAAGTCAATGTGATTTGCTTTAGGAAAGTAAAATGAATACATAACAGTACATAATGAGCATTGCAGTCTTAAAGTTTGAAAGTCTTCAAAAGTTTAAGTAATTTTACAAACTAAATAGAGCAAATGGAAATTAAAAGCATGCCACAGCGGTCCACTGTTTGACATTTTGCTAAAGAGTACACAGGTGTCCCATAGAGGGAACTCTATTACTTCACTCCAAATCTTATAGTAATCAGAAGTTCAAACAGTATTAAAACAGAAAAGAAGAATTTAAGATTGTTTTCACTGGTGTTTTTCAAACAATTAGCACATGGGCCACAATTTGGAATGACTACTATATCACAGCAACCAAAGCCAAAACCATAACTACTATAACATAAGGTAAAATATATAGCAGCTGATGACAGAGCCAATACAAACTGCACTTACAAAGTAATATATATATATGTACATTTCATGTACTGTACAGATGTAAGTAAAGAGAAAAAGAAACTGAGATACTGTTGCCCACTGAGCTGCAGAAAAATGATCATTAGTTATCTCAGGGGAGAGGGGTGTCACTCACAGACACATTAACACACACATGCATACGTATACACAGTTTACAGTAATAGCAGTTGTTTACTTACTTGTTTATTTATTTAAAGGACAGTGCACATTAATCCACATTGCTGTAAATGAGCAAGTATTAGCCAGCAGGCTAATTTTCAACTGTTGTCCTTGGCAAGATGTTAAATAACAACAACAAGACTAGAGAAATAAAAACATAATTAAAAAAAATACAACAGACAACAGCAGTACAACAATAAATAGGAACAGACAAACATGCAAACAGATGAAATACAGTTAAAAGTGTTCACATTTTTGATTGCTTAAAAGCCAGTTCTTATGATAGTGGTTATATGTATGATAGGAGGTGTTATTCTTTATCTGTATCGGTATTGTGTTCCAAAGTGTTGATGCCCTCACAGAGAAACAGTGTTTACCAAAGGAACTGGACCTAAGAGGTACTACACAGTCCCCTCTTAGGGCAGACCTTGTGGTTCTGCTGTTTGAATTGTTCTGCTGTATAAAAGTGCAGAGTGGTGGGGGTGCCTTGCTGTTTATAATCTTAAAAATTCGACATGCATAAGTGTGTTTTAAAAGATTTCCCCAGCTGAGCAGGTTATGTTTGTCCAGGATTTTGCAATGGTGGTATAGCTTAGGGTTTCTGTCCAAAACTGTGAGAGCTTGTTTGTGAAGTGATAGGATAGGCCTTAATGTTGTGCTATTCACCTTGTGGAGCTTGGAATAAGAAAACTTTGTAGAGAAAGACAGTCAGATACCCTATGAATTCAGTGTTGTTCAGATCCTTCACCCACACACTCATATCCACTACAAGTACGCAGTTTTGGTGGTTTTATATTTAGACAATAGTAAGAATCACAGGAAATAAGAATCAGCCAGTGTCACAGGAAGAGCCTTTTTAGCACCATCAAACTAGCATCATTTTCATTGGTCTCCAGGACCAGGAAATTCTATTAGACAGAGTTTTTTGTTTGACTTCATAAGCTCTACAAGTTCAGCTGTACTGCTACTGGGGGCAAAGGGTTTTTTGTATTCAGAGATGATTGATTGCTGCTAACTTTCATACAGCCAAAACATCAGCTTATCACTATTTTCACCACTGAACATTTAAACGTATATATATACAACCCTTGGTGTTTGTGAATTTTACTTTGTTAAATGTAGTTATCCTGCTGGCATTGAGTGTATGCAGCTATATACTGCTGCATTTTGGCCACCAACAGCGTCATGCTTAATTTGACTATCTAGGCATTTCTAAACCAACAGAGGTGCCATTATCCGGAGGCCATGTTCTCTGCTTCTATCATTGGATATGCTGCTATAAGAAAACATGATGATATCAAATGCATCTTTCCTTACTCCATGCAAAGGCTGTATTCCCATCGTGTCATTAAATATGTTGCCAAATATATTAATTGCCTTATTAGAAATTGACTCAGAGTAAGCCCAAGGCATACAAAGTATATACTGAATATGTGTGTGTGTGTGTGTGTGTTTGGCCTGTAATGGCAAAATGATGTTAAGCATGGCTGAGTAAAGTACAGTAAGCAGAGTACACACACACACACACACACACACACACACACACACACACACACACACACACACACACACACACACACACACACACACACACACACACACACACACACACACACACACACCACACACAACACACACACACACACACACACACACACACAGGGCCTCGCCCCAGCCAGCTTCAGTTTCCACTGTGCACCCATGTTTGCATGAAAGCCATGAATAAGTCAGCACTTCTGCATGATAGGTCTGTAACTAGGAGTGACAGTTAGAGAGCATAGTCTATAGAATCTCAGATGGGACTACGTGTGCGCGAGTCAGTTTTAAAGTGTGTGTGTGTAAGTGTATATGTGTGGGTGGGGGGCTGAGTGCTTGTGCATGGGAACCTGTGTCGTCCCCCTTCACTCATCTACCTCACATGGACGTCACAGTGCTAATAAAGTCTTAAGAGAGGGGTTGTTTGCATCAGTTTCACATGGAGATGTGAAGATGGGACACGACTGAGGGTTCGGCTTGATAAAACTGGGTCATCACAAAACTTGATACATTTCTGGATTTATCTTTATTTTTCTGGTGAACAATAATTTAAATCTAAGGTTGACAGACTATTTAGCCGTCTTAAAAAGCCTGTCACGTGTCTCAATTGACTTTAGATATTGTTGGAAACATTTCACTGAAATACATTTTAACTTTCCCTTCATTTTTGTAAATGTTGGTCTGTTTTTTAATGTTTTGACTAAAAATGATTCATTCATTATTTTATTTGCAACTCACATGTAGGTCACATACAATATGAATGTCTGAATCCATCTGGTAGTGGCTGCACATGCCGTCACACAGCTGATTTAAATGTCAGAAGCTCTCCTGCCACACACCTTTTTTTCTCTATAGTTTTAACACAATAGTTTATTTTCTTGTCATTGAGTCTGACCGTATGCACTGCAAATACAGATCTGCAAACAGATAAATAATATAATTGATTAGTTTTCCATTAAACAGTACTCATAGAAGTACATGGGTTTCTAATTGTCATGCACATAATTATTCATCTTCTGTTCAGTATTGATGTTGAGTCATTGTTGACAGTCATTACTCCCAAGTCTGTACTGGCACAAAACACAGCAGCCTTTATCCTTTATCAAAGAGCACATTGCTGAGAATGAGATTACAAAGATATGTCTGTCTGGTTTACAGGCTTTGACCAACAGGTGCTTTTGTGTGCACATTAAGACTTGATAAATGAATCATTTCGCTAAACAATTAGCTAAAAAGCTTCAACGCTTGGTGAAGCTTAATCTTGCCATCACTATTTACAGTCACACTTCAGATTGACTGTACATAAATGAGCTGGAAGTTGTTCTGATTTATATTTCTTTGAGTTACCAGTGCTGATGGTGCAGCTGCTCGTCGCTGGTGTTACTGGATGGATATCTTGTCAGGCTGGTGAAAAAGTTTTGCCACTGGAATCAGAGCACTTATATACAGGAAGTGGCTTATCAGAATGTACCAAGGGCAGCAAATTTTAGGGGCACTTGGTACAATCTTAAGATTATTGTGTTGTTGCTTTGGTTTTACTTAGTTGCTATAATATTTACACCAATAGACAATTCGACAGTTTGTCCAATTTGGTTTTATTTTTAGATAAGCTGGTACTGTTTTAGTTGACCCCTTTAGTCCGGCCCAGAACACCTTCCCTTATTTTTTATAATTGTTTGTTTCAATTAGGTAAATAATACCCTGTTTAAAAACAAACTTTGAAATTTGGCATGTTGATGTCATATATAATTTTAAATGGTATCTACTGTTCAGGATTTGTTCTTGGCTCTGCTCCTGAAGGCACTGTTCTCACATTCAACCAGGCCAGTCACAGTCCCGAGACAGACCAACTGTGGAGAGTACAGGGCAGACCAGTCCTTGCTCTGACATACTCCTGAGTTCAGCTTCATGTTCAATGTTGCATCCCTTTTTCAGGGTATGTTAGTTAAGACACAACTTAAAAGTAGAAGCAGGATTAACATTAATTTAAAAAGATTGGTATTATGTTGCATGATTTTGATGGTATATATACATTAGGAATAAGCCAATGCAACAACATGTGTATTCTTGATGTATACACATTTCTTGCAGAGACCATTATGGTGACCCCTATCTCCTTACCCTGGCTGCATGAGAAAGCACACTATTTGTGTAAACACCATTGAAACACAGTGTACCTTCCTTACCTTGTTGCATCTGCGAATGCATATCAGGTGTTGAATGGAATTGATTTTATGAGGAAATTATGCTGCAGAGCACGGTACGTCGAGAAAACTACAATGGCATACAAAGTGGAAGCAGATGTTCCCCTGACATTGCATATTATTATTCCCATCTTCATCTCAGCGGGTTGATCCAGATCCAAATCCAGATCCAGATTTGACCCAGGTGTTTCAATTCTCTCCCTGAGTTCCAGCCTGAAGTTCACCTGGGCGGGCTACATATGGTATATATGATTTAATGACTTGTACACTACACACAGTTCCTACTGAATAAGTAATCCAGCCTCTGCTTACACACCCATAGTGCTCATCTATTTTTCAGTCCAGGACGTTTCCTCTGTCTTTCCTTCTCACTTGCAATCTACGTTTCCATCTGTGTACGTCTCATATATCTCAGCCTCTTATTTCATTACTAATTTCTACCTAATATTTTATTCTTTGGAGTTTTCAGAGGTTGTTTTTGATGCAACATCTCTACACATTGTTTCTCTGTGGCTGTTTGGGGTTGAATGGACGAGAGTCCATTTTACAGGAGGTACAACCATTTAAACAAATTGACCTTTGACCTTAAAAAGTATTGCATGCAAGCCTTGTAGACAGCTAGTTAACTCCATTCGTTGAAGGCGACCTTGAAGTAATCTCTTATATGTCTTATATTTTCTTTAATCCACAGCAGTTCAATGATAGCACCTGTAGATAAATAATATTGGGCACTTTTTTCTATTATCGTTGTATAATTAATGTCATTATGATCAAGCCCTCTGCATTCCTGAACAGACAGACCTTTGCTTTGAATTGCTAAATGATTGATGGGTGAGATGAAAGTGAATGTAGGTCACCGTGGGTGAGGGTTGACAGAGGCAATATAAATCAGACATCATCGATATCATCGAGGATAATGGCCCAAGCAGACCCATTACAGGTATATGCAACAGCCATAGCTCAACAATCTGTCGTAGACATTAAACGCAAGAATGCATATTTTACTACTAACAGACCATTTGATGAGGTTAAAAACATCGACAGTTTGGTGTTTAAACAATAATCACGATGTGATTCTTGATTTGAGCTCAACGAGTGATTTTCTTCTCAAATATGCCACCTAAATAATGGATGATTTAAGTGAAAGTGACACAAACTTAATCAAAAACCTTAAACCCTCTTCACTTGTTCTGGAAATGGACAGCACTTATATCTGAGTCTAGTTTAATATGACAGTAGACAGAAACTATTTCTGCAGTAATACTTTTGTATCTAGTGTCTGTACATTCAATCAGATTTTTTATCAGATGTGTGTTGTTTGAGAGATATGGCTTCTGGACTTCTTCTTTGTGATCTGTGTTTAAAACATGGAAAGATATTCCTGTCTCCTCATTAAGCTAGCTCCCACAGATAGATGGAAGCAGCCAGACAAAGAATGATGCCAAAGCTTCTGATGATGAAGAGACCTGAGCTCAAACAAAGTCAAAACATATCTAGGCAAAATGATTGAACTATACTTTGCTCAAAACAACGAGAGATCTGCTCCATAAAACAACATTGTCCAAATCACCAATTTCCCATTTTGAGTGAGATACTTACCAATACAGCTTTTGTTAAAGTATTAAACAATTATGCTAGAATATTGAACTGCTGTCTAAAACGTTAACTAAATGAAGTTTGCTGAGAATATAAAGACATCAAATTATCACCTCTGTTGCTGAGTTCAGTCAATACCCATACATTATTCTAACACACAACACTGTTGTCTATCATGTAATATTCATGATGACATAACATCTATATTGCATTACCACTTGCCCCAGATTTGAGCTGTATTTTTGACACACATTAGGCTTCCCTCCTAGGCTCACAACACACAGCTAGCCCTCTTTCCCATTGCTATAAACTCACCAGAGATCCTCCTCTGACAAAAATGTGTTTCAGTTTCCAGTTTGTATGTGAAAGCAGCAGCGGGTGTTTAGTATCCCTGTTGCATTTTAGAGATCAGCTGCAGACTCAACAAAATATCTGTGAACAGAAAGAGGGACCCCGGAGTTTCTGAATATGTGAGAGAAAATTACAGAGGGACATTTAGAGTGATGTATATCAAAAGAGCAAAAAGAGACAAATAAATGGCTGTGAAAGGAAAGAGAACTGGCGAACAGATGGAGAGAAAGAAAAAAGTGAAAATCATAAAGGCAGACAAGCGGAAAAAGAAAAGGGCTGGGCGATCATAAAGAGCTAAAGCTGCTTCCAGGAGTAAAGGTTGAAGAGACTGGAGAAAGTTCTGTTGTCATCACAGACAGAGGACGGCAGGTGATGGAAGGATAATGACAGAGGGAGGAGCCTGCTTGACCTCTGCTGACCTCTGCCTGGGAAGGGATGAAGGAAGTGGGAGCAGCAGCAGCCCTAATGTGATGGGATATCCTGCCGCCTGCCTGCTCACCCCTCTTCCTCCGACCGTAATGTCTGTTCCCATCGTTCACAGTCACCTCTGCAGGATGAGGCTCAAGAGCAACACAAACACACAAGATACACTCATGCACACCTTGTGCAGTGACGCACACATATTCACTTTGGATGGATTCACATGCCAATGTACGCAGGCCTTCACACATGTTGACAGTCAAAAACACACAGACAGAAACACACCTCCAAGTTGACTCAACAACATTCACAGCCAAAGAGACATTTACTCAGGTCACTGCATTACGCAGAAATGTAGGCCAGTGTTGAAATCATCGTGCAGATGAGGAGAAGCCGGTAGATACCAAAAACAGAAAGTCTGCCAGAGTGTACTCACAGAAACACTATTACGCAGTGCAGTGCAGCTGGTTTGGTTTACTGAGTGCAAACAATGCCCATTATACTTCTATCCCAAGTTCACTTTTACACACAAAAAAACCACAATGAAAGCTAATAATTTCATGAGTGTTTAAAAGGATACTCATAATTACAATGAGATTATTTTTCATTTTGTGATTACAAAAGCCAAATGTTAAATGGGGAGACCCTTCAAAAGAACAGTTGTTTTATTTGCCATTAAGCTTCATTATGGTTAATTGCTCACGTTCCTGTCTGTCAGACAAAGTTCAGCAACTTGTGGGTATTTTCTCCTGTGGAAAAGCTGCCTTTAGCTTCACTCTGCTCCCCCATTCACCCACCCACAAAACTTCAAAGCAAGGCCACACTGAAACTTCAAGCCCATTTTGGCATTGCCCTCCTACCTCTAGATCCAGTAATTACAGCTCATACAAGACATCAACATTATTACTCGTCAAACCACTGTATAATAATACCACAAAACACTTCAAAGAGACAACTCACATTTCAAGGGAAAAATAAAAGCTCATGGATTATGCATTAGAAAGGACTACATCAACCTTCCAAAGCAGCTGGGGCTCGGTTCATATTATCTGGAGCGAGAAACAAACTTTATCATAAAGATTTATGTGTAATTTGAAAATAAAGTTAACATCATTGTTAAAACTGAGAAGGCCAGTGGTTTAGGTTATTTTTACCAGCTTGTGTTCAGTACTAGCAATGTGCTTATTTAACATATAACAACAGGAATGTGTAGCAGTCAAGGGTGTGTTTGGTCTTGAGGTTAAATTGCAGCGCCTTGAGAGTTAGGACATCACCACCCAAGATTACTTTGTTTAAATATGTATCAATACTGCCCTCTTGTGTCTAATGTTTACATTTTAAACATAATGCAAAGAAACTGCCCTTTCTATTTGTATCCTTAACATTTCTTATCCCCCCTAATTAGTTAAAAATACAACCATTTTTCACCAAAATCAGGAAGCTTGTGAATATAGAGAGCAAATAGTTTACTGCCCCCCCCCCATTCTACCTTTTTAAGAGATAAAGGAAGATAACAGATGCATGTACAAGAATAGATGAGTATCTCAGAAAATATAATACAAGCATCTGCAATACACTTAATGAAGAATTGAACACTATAGACATCAATTGTACAAAGACAATTGGAATTAAAAGAAATAAAGACCAGATTGCATTTGAGAGGATTTAATTGGGATAGTATATTTTCCGAGTGTCATCAAATGCAATACATGTAGTAGGAATGCAATGAAGCGTGGGAAAGATCATTGATGTTACTGTCAGTTGACAGCAGATAGCATAAATATGTATCTATGTTAGTTGCTAAATTATTGGGATAGAAGCTAAGATGAAGAGCATTAACTAACAACCATAACATGGACTGTGTTAATAAAGAACCGCACTGGACTAGTTTTATATTTACAATTTTAACAGTCTGGTAGGATTGTAATCTCTTGTAGGGCTGCTGCCAAATTTTGTTTGGGAAGTGCGCAGAGATTACATTTGTAGGACCTCCTCTAACTTTTAGCTTTCTGCCCTAAGACTGGAAAAAAATGTGAGGCTGAGAATGCATGCACACAACTGGCAACTCTTTATAAACACAACATTATACAAAATTCAGCAATTCAGTATCAGCCTGTGTATTATTTATATGTTTTGACAAAGGAGTGTTCTAACCCAAACCTACAATTTTAATAGACCCGTTTCAGTTTGTAGACCATTATATATTTGTCTTCTTTCTTGTTGGATGTCTACAAAAAGAATATGTTGCTGGCAAAGGACTCTAACAGATACTCTGAGGATTCAACATCACACTGAACAGCAATATCCTTTACACAGAGGACAAGAGTTTGTCAATGAAATAATTATCTTTTATTTTCTCTTTGAATGTTGCTCAAAGTCAAATCCACTGGTGGAAACTAACTGAGGTGGTTATATATGGATATTGTGTGTGTGTGTGTGTGTGTGTGTGTGTGTGTGTGTGTGTGTGTGTGTGTGTGTGTGTGTGTGTGTGTGTGTGTGTGTGTGTGTGTGTGTGTGTGTGTGTGTATTTGTGTGTAGTTGTTTGTAGGTGTGTGCACAATCCAGTGTGCAAGAATGTTTATATTGTCAATGATCAGTATTTACATCCAGTACAAATACATATAACCTGTGGTAATACAGTGGTCATATATGTGTGTAAAATCTGAAAAGCATTAACAATTTCTAATACATCTTTAATAATGCTGTGACCTACTTCCTGACTATGAAAACAACCGTTTTATCATCACCACTATCCAACTGCCATGACGATGAATGTCACAACCTTCCCTAATGTCACCATCATGTCAGCCATTTTATTTATTTATGAAGACCGTCAGTCCCATTTATCTCAACATGCTTTAATTGAGTTTGAAGCCACTAAGCCCCTTCCCCCCATCCTTATTCATTTAGACATTCAACAGTGTTTTGCCCATTACAGTGACTTTTGGGTGGACAATGCAAACAAGAAGAAACTAAGAATCAAGCTGCAGGCTAAATATTGTGAAACACATACATTATTATACTTTGCGCTATGTTTATTCTGTGTTTGGTAAATGTCATATTTAAATTAGCTTTACCATATTTGCAGGTCTTAGACCACCTTTAGTCAACCTGATAATAGTCATTGTTATTTTCAACCAAAAATAGTAATTGTGTGAAATAATTTCATGCACATACTTGTATTTAAGAAGACACATGTGTTTGGATATAATACAAACAAATACAGGAGAAAAAAACAAAAAAACATCCTATAATAATGACGCAGGAATGCTAGTCCATTTAATTCATTACGTCAATGTGAACTGGAGTACAGTGTATTGAGCAAGAAGGACACCCTGTGGCCATTCAGCCAACTGCAAGACGTCCACTGACCCCCCACAACACCTCTGTCCCTCATCTCATGCCATGACAATAAACCTTTATAAATACAGTCCATGCAATAAATCCGAAACTCTACAACCTGTTTATAATCAACAGTGTGTTGCATAGCATGATTTCAGATATAAAATGTGATGTTGTTGCTTAGTTTACCCTGAAATAGTTGACAAATTGCTATACAATACTTAGATTTAAGACTTCTCATATGCCTGTGGTGATGCTGTGCCTGAGGGTGTGTCCATTTACATCGCTCTTACCAAAGTTGGGGCTTCAAACTATTTAAAATAAATGTATGCAGATCTGAGTTTTCTTAGTTAACAGATGCTGGTGGCTCATCTTGACACCTGTGAATAGGTTTGTGTTTGTTTCATTAACGTAAATGATGTGTTCCATGTCCAAAATTACCTTCTTATTATAGCTGATACTTAATCTATATTCTTCATTTATTTTCGATTTATGAAATACTTTCTTATGAAAATACACGTTATGTAATGTCTGTCCTGTTTTCCTCAATGAACAAGGACATTTGTTTAGAAAAACTATTTCCCAAATATAGACATGTTTGTAACATCTTAACCATTGTCTGAACAGATTAAAAACACTCACATTTCAAATAGCCAATTGAGTTTGAGCAAATTGGATGATTTGAGCAATGTGTTCATTCAAATAGTTTAAACAAATTCCAATAACGCCCGAACAGAGAAGCTGTTCACTAACATCACAATCTTTAAAGGTCATAACATAGGACGAGAATAACAACACCGAAAACAAATGGTAACCTTTATTAGGCCTACGTAATTTATTTTTACTGAAGCAGGTGAATGCTTGTATGGGGCTAATTTCCTGCCATAACTCTACCATCTCTCCATTTGTGGAGTTATGGCAGGAAATTAGCTCCATAGATTTTGCAGATCTCGCGCTGCTTTTGGTGAAAATGCAACTACAAAGACCACAATGCATTGCAGCGAAACAGTCATGACACATCTTCAACATAAGGAAAAGCTACTTCCTTGGAAACGTTTTATTTGCTAACCTTGGGGAGAGGTTTGCTCCTTCTTATGGTTATCATTTTGAGAAGTAATTTAAAAGCGTATTGTCTTGGCTCGCAGGAAATGTCAGGCACTGAATGTGTGCGTTAGGTGACCTACAGCTAGCTTTCTAGCTCGGGAGCTAAAAACGTACGCGCTAACGCTAGCTAACCGAGGGGACCGAATATGTAACATTTAACGTTGGAGAGCCACTTTTATCAACAACAACAGCTGGAAGAGATACGTGATATCGCCAGTAGCTGTTATAAAGTAACTGCTCAAAGTAAGTAGTGCATTTCTGTCTCTAACACTGCTCATGTTTCGGTGTTTATGTTATTAACTGCAGATGGCTAGCTTAACTTGACAGCTAAGTTAGCGTCATGAATCGACGAATTAAAAAGGGGGTCCAATGTATGAAATGTTTGCTTAAAATCATCGAGACACTTAACCAAGTATATGTTTTATCAATACGGATCACGGTGTTGGTCAGATGTGGTGTCATTTGCTCTGTTTAATGTGATGCCGTGTTTATCCGTATCACGTGAGTCGCCACAGCACAGGCTCACTAACATTTTCTGCAGGTATAAAAAAGCCTTAAATTACTGTTCTTTGTGATAATGGTACAGATAAAACGTTGAAATATAAGGATTTCTAACTTGGTACTTGGGAAATATATTATTTTATCATGTAAAGTTGAAATGATATTCATGTATGTAGTTTACACCCCAACAGTGAGATATATTATATTCAGTAAAGCTTGAGGAGGCGTCATTTGGATTAATTAATTTCGTGTTACTTTTTCGTTAATCCTATCTCTGCCTAAAGCAAAGATTGTTGAACAAACACTGTTAAACAAGTTGTAAAACACAGGGCAGTAATATGCCTTGCAGAGTTGCAGCTAGGTGTGTAAAAGTCTGCACAGTGGTGACCCACTTGGCTTGGTGACACCTTTCTTGCACCCTTTTAATAATGGCCTCTTTGTGTCTATGAGCTTTGTTGCCAGCATACAGAAATGAAATACTGTCAAACCTGTGTTGGTCAACTCAACCTACTTTAGTACCTTTGTTTAACTTGTAATACAAATGTACATTTATGATAATATAAAACATTTACAAACTGCTTAAAGAAACCATGCCCCCTGAGATGATATGACAAATCATTTTGTTGTCATGAATTATGCTATATGCTTTATCTTAACTGAAGCAAACCATTATCTGTTTACATCTCTCTTTAATTTTTCAGCAGACCTATAGAGACGGGAATTCTCTGGATACAGACGAAAATGAACACATCCTTTCCATGGTTTCCCATGAACCTCACCTGGAGTGGGAGGGTGTTGTGAAAAGGGAAAGAGGAGGAAGGAACACAAGGGGATTATAAACAAGAGTCATGAATCTCCATCAGGTCCTCACTGGGGCTGTCAACCCTGGAGACAATTGTTTCTCTGTTGGCAATGTCAACAATGTGCCATTCACGGTAAGATATTTCAAGTTCTGGAAATATTTCCCTTCCAGACATTTCGGAGCTCAAATGCTGAGCATGTGGCAGAACTATCACAGAGTTCTGTTCATTGAGTTGTTTTAAATATAAATGTAGTAGGCCGAACTAAGGGTAGTGTTGCCCTATTGACTAAGAATCAAACAAAAGTTGTGAACCGTTTTCCATGAATACATTTTTTTTTTAAAGTAAGCCTAAACCCTCAAGTAGATGACCGCCTAAAAACAATAACCAGACAATTGTATTTCTGTGTGTGTATTTGGATACTAGTGGATTTGCATGACTAAGCAACCAAGAAAATCCCAATATAATAATCATTAGCCATTCGGCAGGTGAACAAAAAAATGTCCACCCTTTATAAACCCATAATATATATATAAACACTTTAGACCAAGGCATTTGGCAAGATGTTTTGTGTTTGTTTGTTTGTTGACAGGCCCGTGTTAGCTTAAGCCTTGCTTTTTTTTACCAATATGTGTTTAAAATTGCAGGAAGTCTTTGTTTACTGAAGGTTTTAGGACTCTGTGTCTGGAATACAAAGGAAGGACATTACCTCCTTGCTCTCTAAACTCTATCAGATACTACTGCAATGCTATTCAGAGAGTGAATCAATAGGAGAACTATTTCTGTTCATCTGTCCTCTTGTGAAGGAGTCACCGTGAGTCACAGCTCATGTGAAAATCTCTCTCTGAGAGTCACAGAAGTAGGGCATTGCATTCTAATCTTATTCTTAGGGACACTGGCTCTAAAACAAGTGTAGTTGTAGTTGAAGTGACCTAACATCTCTTTCCCCTTCCTGCTGTCCTCTTGTCTCTTGATAGGCTTATGCGTCAGGTTGTGACGTGGTGATTTTGGGCAGTGACTTTGAGCGTCTGCAGATCATCCCGGGGGCCAAACATGGCAACATCCAGGTCGGCTGTGTGGATTGCTCACTGCAGGGTGGACAGGTAAGCAGAATGGAGAGGAGTTCTGTCATGGGGGGTTCTCAGGCTGCAGTGCAAACCAGGATGTTCCAAATACCAGATCATATTTGTTCAGCACAAACATTTCAGTTTTAAGTAATGTTTTTGGAGGTCAATATTGTGTTGTGGATTAATGGAATATAAAGCTCTATTAAGTTGGCAACCAAACAAACAGTGAAGAATGTGTGTGATATAATAATATACAATTATTTATACCTAACCCTTAAAGGTGTGGTAGGTAATTTTGGAGAAACCAGCTTGAGTGCACTAGAATTTGAAAATACACAGCCGGAAAAAATCTGCCACTTCCTTACAGAGCCCCTCCTCCAACACACACGAACGTGCACATGACCAATGAGGGCACGAGATAAGTTTGTGCACAGATGGAAGGCTGACAGGCAGGTAGGCCATCCAGTTATTTTAGCCGGGCTGGCTAAAATGATTGGTCGTGCTTTTTACAGTACTACGGCTTCCACAGGTGACATTTTTTTATGGATTTTTTTGTCAAAGCACTTAAGATATTCATTGCTATCGGGATGTTAAGAGCATTCCATGGAATATAACAAATTGTATCTCGAGCCGGTTTCTCAAACTTACTTACCCCACCTTTAATGGCATACCTGATTCAACAAAATTGTGAATCAGTCGGGATGAAATGTTTTTGTTCTTCCGGTTTGCTTTAATGACCACACAATAGGGGATTGTTTTAGGCAAGCACAGTTCACAGGGTCAGAGGAATAATATGTATCTGATTTGTCCATCCAAAAAATATCTCCTAGTAAGTCAAGTACATCTAACTGCAAAGCATTAAAAGCTCAGCTCTGAATCGTGAATGGGTGGGCTAAAACATCTAGCTTGTATTGTTTTGATATCAGTAGAAATTGTACCAAAGAGGAAATTATGTCCAAAAGCATAATAACTCATAAGCACCATACTTCTTAAACATGACAAAGCAACCCTTCCTGCTTTACAGGAAGGCTTGCTTACAGTCACATATTTTATGATTCCTTCTAGCTACTTTTTTTTATTTTTATTTTTTTATTTTTTATTATACCTTTATTTATCCAGATAAATCCCATTGAGATCATTGAACTCTTTTACAAGGGAGACCTGCTCTACTTAGTAACAATGCTGTGATGAATAACATTTGGAGCATTCCAGGATTACTATATCTGCATACATTTGACAAATTAGTCAATAAATATATTATAAGTAGTATTCATTATTCCCAGCCCATCAATTAAAATGGGTTTATTTTTAATTGGGGATAGTGGCAGCCTTATTTATAGCAGCAGACAGGCCTGGTTCTATTCTAACGAAATAGAAAATGTTCACCCAATTCTTCACTACTCTCCTCATGTGATGTTTAATCCAATTCAGTTGGGCCAGAAGTAACCTCACATGCCTCCAGCATGGTCCAGCATCTCTTTAAGCATGCTCAGTTGGTATGTTTACCAGTTCCACCTCACTGCCCCTCTCCACGCTGTGATATTTGCAATGCTATTAGTTTAACCAGCATTGTTGCGCCCCTACTATCACACTGTGTGATAGCACTTCAGATCCCTATTGTACGCATTAATGACCCCACTGCAATAAAACATGTATCATCATAATGAAGACGAATACATCTTCATTATGTGACATTGCTAAAGTAAGAGCAAACAAATATGGATGCCAGTTTAGGTTTAAGGTTTGGGTTAATAAAGCAACAAAAAAAAAGTGGGTTTAAAAAATGTAGATTTCAAAGGAAAAAAGTTATCTCCTCTCACACTATCACCTCTGCATTCATTTATGTAAAAAGAGTCTAAGCTTGGTCATACAAATCTTTCCCAATACAAACGTTCTGGGTAATCATACAAAAGTGTAGTTGTGACCAAATAAAGGTGACTTTATTTTTTATAATTTTTTTTCTTTTTGCTGCTCAATTGCAGAGCTCTGTTGACTTTTTTTCTCCACTGAAATTGGATTGTAACGTATCCTGAAGAAATGGATAGTTACCTTCTGTATCATTATGCCATGAGCCATTGTCTGTCTCTATGAGACTACTTTGTGCGTGTGATGGCTTGTTTGTGTGTGCCTGTGTCAATTAAGACATGCACATTTACCCGTGTGAGTGTCTCACTCCTTCACAGTCCTCATTCTGTGACATCCAGCACATTATTTACCTCAATAGAGACATGGCCCGACCTTATTATGCCCACTGCAACAGAAATGTCAGCCATTCAGTCGAACATTGTGACTTTTGCTTCCATGGAAAGACCTTGAGCAGTGCATGAATGTGAGGTGTGCTTTTGTTAAACAAGATGTTGACTTAACACTAGGTAGTTATGTCCTCGAGGCATTTTTGTTTTGTTTTCCAGGTACTATACACATTTACTATTGAGGCATGTCACTGTCTATACAAGCTAATGTTCTTTAGTTAGTCTTCCTAATTAGGATCTTGAATAAGAATGTGCACTCATTATTTACTGACCAAATCTTCATAGTATTTAAATTGTTTTACTTTTACGTAAACATGCAGTTAAAATCTTCCAATGAGATACATTTTTTAAATGTTTTAAGCTTTCCAGATTGTAATTTACAAGAATAATAGTATTGGTAATGTATAAAGTGTAGTATTATTTGATTTTGTAAAATGTGTATTCAGTGAAATCGTTCATTCTGTATCAGAAACGCATGTCTTAAAATATAACATGTTTCCTTTTTTTTATTCTTCTGATAGATTGCAGCTTCCTATGGAAGCATCGTGTGTGTCTTTGAGCCCGTTCAGCCCCCAGATCAGAAGGACACATCGCCGCCTGTGAGTAGCCTGCATTATCTTTCAGTCCCAATCAAGTCATGCATGCAATCACATTCTCCTGAAAAAGAGAACTTTTCTTTCAGACAACACTTTATTTCAAATAAAGCAGTATATTGTTCCTTCAAACCCAACGGAAATCACCAGGGAAAAACATATTCCAAAGAACCATCCTCACAGAAATATTTCAAGAAGTTCTGCAGCCCTTTTGTTCTTTGTTCATGTTCTACAGTTAGTGCAGGAGTCCTATGTTTGCTACATCATTGTTAAACTGCCTTCTGTTCTTAGAGAAGTCAAAATATAGTCATGAAGAATGGAAATCTTTTACATATCCTAAAGAAGCCAGTTCCTCTTTTATGGCAGAAGGTTTCCTGGTGGTACAGCTGCTGTCCATGTGGTCTGATCACATGTTGCTCACATGAGAGCAGCTTCACTGTTGGTGTATGCACTTTTGCTACTGATATAAGGGACAAAATAACATGTTTCATAATCTACCAAACGTTAAACAATCATAACATTTAACATTGTCTTATTCTTTGTGTACAGAAGTTGAACTGCCAGTGGCAGAAGACTGGTCAATTTGTGTTGAAGTCTATGGTACGGAACCTGGCCTGGCACCCCACAGGTACTTTAACAGGAACATACTGAATATTATACTCCCTCAAATAAGTGTTGGTATTGTTATCCCAGTATGTCAAACCTTCTTGCTATATATGCCTTTTTTATATTTTATTTTTGTATAAATGATATGATGGAGCATGTCAGTCCTCACAGTGAACGTGTTTTTGTGTTTCCAGGCAGCACCCTCCTAACAGGCTCTAGTAGCCTCCAGTTGTGGTCTCATATAGATGAAGTGAACGATGAAGCTGAAGAAGGAGGAAGGCAGAAAGAGATGACCATAGGAGACTTTCTTTCAGCCTGGAGGTGCATCTGGGAGAGCAAGTAAGAACAAACTCTGAACATGATGCCGCCTATCTCCTTAAAGAGGCTATGCTTCCCTTTTTCTAAGGAAATAAAAAAAGGTGTTTCCCCCTATGTATTTGCTTGGTACAAAAAAAATTGATTTGTTTTGTGGTATTATTTAATACATTAATACATCTAACCTTAGATGTACTTGTTTTGTAATTGAATGAATTTCAAATAGTTTTAGTGTGTATTCAACATGATTTAGATAATATTTAATATTGATAATACTGTGTTTTTGTTTTTTGTCTGTAGGACAGCCTCTCCAGTGAGTTTAATGAAGTTCTCTCCTGATGGGGAATTCTTTGCTACTGCTGGACAGGTAAGTCAAGCTTTCATGAGTTCTTTAATATTCTACACATACACATTACAGAAAAGCAGTATTATAGTGATATATAGATTAGGATGCTATTTTGTCCAAGTCATATTTGCACTGTCTTGTCATATTAATTCGTTAACTAACCAGTACTGCCTTTACAGGGGTTTTCTTTTTAAGTTTTCAACCTAATAGCTTTAACTTCTAATGGCACACTCAACAACATGGTATCAATAATTGCCCTGTTTCCCTCTCCTCTTCAGGATGACTGCCTGGTAAAGGTCTGGTACAGCACCGGTAAGTGGAAGTTGGGTGTTTCCAGACTCTTCACACCTCCAGAGCCCAGTGACAGTTTCCAGGCAGAGCTGGCCTTCTCCTTTGTCTACCTGGCCCATCCCCGCTCTGTAACTGGCTTCTCCTGGAGGAAGACCAGCAAGTACATGCCACGGTATGGACCCTCGATTATTCAAACTGGCCTTTGTCTCGCTTTGGATTGATAATTATGCATGTTTTTGCCTATATTTATTGTTTGTTTATTTGTTATATGGTGCTCTACTACATTTACTTTCCTACATACTTGCCATTTATCTCCACTAATTTATCTTTACCTAAGCTTTCACAACTGAACACTACTAAAAAAGCACAAGTTAGAAAATGTACAACAGATAACATGAGCCTCTATTACCGGTGGAACAGGAAATATCTATTTTTGTTTGTTTAACCCAACAGGATTAAGTATTTTGTGGGCTGAATGTGAATGAAGTAGCCGTTATAAGGAGCCGATTTAAAATAGGTCACCCACAGTGCTGTATTAAAGTCTCACATTACTCTTTGTTACAGCACTGCTAATCTTATGTGACCTGTAAATGTTCTCTAGTGAAATTATAATGCAACACAGTTCACAGCAGGTTTAGCATGCAGCACTATTACTTTGGAAATGACTATAAAGAGATTATTCTTACTCTACCATTTCTCAGAGAATGACCACAGACAGTAAGACTGTAATGACCATGCAGACTTTCCAGTAAGCTTGTTTGTGCTATTAGGCTTCAGGAAGTACAGAAGTGGTGATCCGGATTGTACCGCTGGGTTAAAGGCAATAATAAAACCGTTTCTATAATTCTATCTTGGGCAGCTTGTCCTTATTGTTTTAATTGACTTAACTTTTGCCTTTTCAAATAAACAAGTGTAACATGTCTGTTATCAGAAGGGATTAGATGTAATCACATTTTTGTCACCAGTGTCATTACTACTCCTTTCTACCACTCTTCACTTTTTGACCTTACTTATCGCTCTAATGGTGCTTCTTCTTTGACCTGCTGTCGAGTACAGCAATAAGCATTTGTTTATAAAAGTTATTTCTGACAGGTTCAATCCCCTCTTCTAAACCCTTTTCCATTATCCTTCCTTTACCCCTTCCCCTTCTCTCTCCTACCAGAGGTGCAGTGTGTACTGTTCTGCTCACGTGCTGTAAGGACAGCGTGTGTCGGCTCTGGGCAGAGACGCTGTTGCCGGGTGACAGCCTCCTCTCAGGTTACCACAGCAACCACACTTCTGGCCAACACAATGACACACCCAGATCTGCTGGCCCTTCTTGGAAAAACGCCTGCAATGGGAAGTCGCAAGGAAAAATGGCACAGGGAGTAAGTTAATACAAACAAAACTCTTACCATCATTGTTTGAACCAACTAGCTAAAACAAATGCAGTCTAATAGAGCAGTCAAGCAATTCTACTTTCAATTTTGACAGAAGTTTACATACATATGGTCTTTTTTGAGGCTGTAGTTTGCAGCATAATTGAATTGTTTTATACTGAATGTTGTTCATAATATTTTGTCCACCCTTATTGGCATAAATGCAGTGGACAAAGTATTAGACAAAAAGAATCGGAAGCAGTTTTATATTGAGAATATCAACGTCATTTTATTAAAAGTGGGGAAATAAAAGACAAACATGCTTTGCCCTATTTAGCTCTTACTAATAAGCCAGAATTAGTAAGAAAATAGAAAAAAATGATGAAGAGGCTCGTGGAGTTTGAAGGGAATTTGCTATCTGACATGAATATGCTTTTAATGCTTTGTGCGGCTTCAGACAAGCATCAGTGAAAGATATTGGCCGTTTCTGTAATCTAAGCACTTAAAAAACATTTTTGATCGTTGTTTTTTTTTTCATTCAGCTACTGCTAACTCACATCTGTTCTGGTGGTGTTTTCTGCTTTAAGTGACCTAGAATGTTGCTGTAAGCCTAGCTAGGACTCACACACACACACACACACAATACTGGCACCCATTTTGATATGGTGATTAAAAATCTATGGGTCTCACTTGAAAAAACAGAGTTCACGGCACATTAGATTAAAGTCAAATTGGTATGTAAATGTCTCCACTGTGCCTCGAGGAGAGTCTGTAAGGGTACATGTCTGGAATTATTCATTAAAGTCACAGACTGAGCCAGATAACAAGGCAGTAGAAGTAACGCTCTCCCAAAAACTGAATAGATGCACAGACAAGAGAACAATTTTAGTATTTTGCCTCAGTGGGGATTTCATGCAAAATCTATGAAGAGGAGCGAGCCGATTTCTTTGTTTGTTTGTGAGTCCCCACAGGACGCAGTGATGTGGGGATTTCACCACAATCTCATCTCCCAATAATCAAATTAAATGATTTTTTTTTTTTTTAAACGTTGTACTCATCAGTATGTACTTCATACAGAATTTAAGATTTCGGCACATATTTTACTTTTGACAAATAGGTCCTTTTCAAAATGGAGAATGCAATTTGGATTAATTGTTCGGCCCTTGTTGATACCCTATCTTAAGCATTCTCTATAGATACTTGTAATCAATATTCAGACAAAAGAAAATAAAACATTTAAAAGAATTGTTGCTTCCTTTTACCTGCTGCTCTCTCACTAAGATACTCTTTCATGCTGCCTCTGCACTCTGGCTCTGACTTGTTTATACAAATTGGGCACTTAACTTAAATGTCGTTCAAGGGTCTATATATAACATTAAATTACATTCCCATTCCAAAGCGCAAAGTATTGGAGCTCAACTCAGGCTGAGAGGAGAGCAGTGAAGCCCTTTTAGTTTACACACATTGATCATTCACAACAGGTTTAACCTACATCGCTACAGCCTGGAAGGGGAAAGGGGGAAGTGTTTCCCATCTTTGCCCGCCATATAAAACACTTGTTGCTTCTCAAGTTATTCAAGAAATTGAAGTCTCTGTGGAGATGCATGCAATATCTCATTGTCTTTGTGATTGTACATACCTTTTTATAAGATGGAAAAGCACACTGAAGGACGCAAGGCAGCATACATTCATAGGATAAAGATTTAATATCTGTCAACAAATCAGATTTTCAGCACATAACAGCTCTTAGAAGTCACAATACATTACACTTGTTTATTAATCCTCTAACTTGAATAACACATTTTCTCCACAGTCAAATTTTCAAGAATCATTGCACGCCTCCTTTCATCGGGATGTCCCCAAGCCCTCTTTGACTAGCTGCCTGCCTCACAACCAGAGCCGACACTACAACCACAAGAGGAGCAGCAGCAGCATGCCCCACGCCAACGCGCTCTGCCACTTCCACATCGCTGCCAGCATCAACCCTGCTACAGGTTAGACTCACACACACAGACATTAGTATCTTTAACTCGATTGTTTTCATTTTAATCATCCTTACAAGCATCTTGCACAACACCAACAATTCTCCAAATGTAGTGAAGAACTTCAAGCCACAAGATGGTAGAAAGTACTCCCTAAAGAAAAGGACACCACAGAAAGTATTGAACCATATTATTTATTCACAAACTCCTGAGACTGCATAGATGGTTAACTCTGCTTGAATAAAATCAGCTGGAGGTCAGAGGGCTTCAACTTTTTATTTCATATGGCAAGAAATGGTGTAAACTTGTTGCATTGCCTGAGGTTGTTTATTTAACATCGCAGTGAGTTTTTCTGTTCAGCTACAGCTGCTCAGACTTAATGTTAAGTGTTTCCCCCTCTCTGATTTTGCATGGCACTTTATTTAGACCTGAAGCCTTTGTGCCTTGAGGCTGAGAAGTGCTGTAGAATAGGATTTGAATGCTTGTATTATATATTACCAAACTTCAAATGATATACTCATCATTACATTTAATTTGTTACAACAGATACATTTGTGCCTGCATGCCTCTTATCTAATGTAATGTAAATGTATGTAATACTTAGCTTTTTTTTCTCCAAACGTTGTAACCTCTTTATCACAGACATTCCTCTGCTGCCCTCCATCTCCTCTCTGAGTGCCGCCGATGATGAAGAACCTGGAGGCCCTTTTACTGTCCACTGGCTCAACAACAAGGAGCTTCATTTCACTTTAGCTATGGAGGTCTTCCTACAGCAGCTCCAAGGCAGCCTGGAGCAACAGAACGAATGCTCCAACGAAGGTACAGAATATAAGGATCAAACATTTGTTTGAAGGGGTGTGAAAATGTAATAACACTACAGTTTTATGCTCGACATGAGATCGACAATATGATTTGTTTAAGCTGATGCCGATAACCAATCCATTACCTGCTCTGCTTCCCATGGCTAATGCAGTCAACCAATACATTTACATTTGATATGGCCTATAGTCTTCTCAACTGAATTTTCAGGATTTACATTATGATTTGTATCTCTTCCAGAGCCTGAGGATGAGGAGAACTGTGATGAAGATAATGGAAGCAGGCCAGGCGACTCCCAGGAACCTGAGGCTGTGGAGCTCCCCCTGGCAGCGGTGAAGCACCAGGTGAACGTGCTGCTGGAGGAGTGGAACAAAGGGGCGGACATGTTGTTCAGTATCCATCCCATGGACGGCTCTCTGTTGGTCTGGCATGTGGACTGGTTGGATGAATACCAGCCAGGCATGTTCAGACAAGCTCAGGTACGTTCACTGCTGATATGGTTTAACTTTATGTAAAAACGATGGTTTTAAGAACATAGTGCCTCACCTTTAACTGTTTTTATATCCAAATAAACACACTCTTTTTCCTACTTTGAATGGTCACACTTTAAAGATTTCAATTGGAAACTGTTATAAAGTCATTGAATAAACTCTGAGCAGACCTTCTCTTGGTCACTCGTGGTTGTATTCACAATTGAAGCGCTTCTGGGGGAAATAATGAATTTATCTTCTCAATAAGGCTGTGAATCATTTTGACATCTGTGATTTTTTCTTTTAATGGTTTCTCCTTCAACTGAGGAGACGTATTCTAATGATGTGCTACTTTATATCATATTCAAAAGTCCCAGGATGCATTTCTATTAGTGGTGAAATAATGAGTTCCTCGTGACAAGGCACCGAGGGAGTCAGGCGAGGCAGCTAAATGAATCCCTGGTTTCATTGACATTCCATTTGATTAGGCCTGGCTGCTTGAGTTAGATAAAAAGCTATTATTTATGTCACATCTGAAGAGAAAACGAAGAAGGCTGTTTCCCTCAAGTCTCCATCACTGTCTTAGTGACTGAATTCATTTTTGAAAGACAGTTGTCACTCAGCTTCTGTTCTGAATGTGTTAGTTAGTTAAATGAGTTCTGTAGCTTCAGTGCCATCTGGGTCATTATCACAGTCACACAGGACCTTAAAGAGCCTGTGACAGCATCCCAACAACTGTTGTGCAATGAAATATTGGGCTACTAGTCATCTCGAACCGTCAGCTTAAAAAAGAAGGTGCGATACCGTTCTGATAAATATCAATAATTTCGAACATCGAGGGGAAATTCCTTCGACTCATTTTGAAGTTTTGGGGGAAGCCGGAAGTGACGTCAATGCGGGAACGCTTCACTGTGCGGCGAGAGAGCCAAACACGGACAAAGTGTGTTGTCATGCGTAGAAATTGTGAATTACTGAGTTTAGGCACGTTAATAACGTTTTAATGAAGTTGACTACAGTATATTCATATTTGTCAGTGCTTTCATGTCAATTAGGCGAACATAAACATACATGATCGTGGTGAAGACGATGATTAAAATCGGAGCTGCTGAATTTCCTCCCGTAGGATGTGATATAAAAACAAATCGATTATTTTTGTAGTTGTAAACTCAAGTGGATGAAACTACATTTATTAGTGCTTTCATGTCAATTCGGCGAACATATGATACATTAAATGATCGTGAGGATGATGATTAAAAATCGTTTGTTTGAGCCGGTCTGCATTTCCTGATGAGAAAACAAACCGATGCTTTTTGTAGTTGTAGTATACCAACATGGATTAAACGTGTGTTTTTTTTTTTACCACAATGTTGGGGAAATTAATGGATAAAATGCACGGATTATGATTATTATTATTCCCACTCCGATCGGGACACTAGGTCCACCGTTTCCCCGCAGCGAGGCTCCCCCCATTGACAGTTTACGTGGGCTGGGCTGGGTGCAGTGGCGGACTGGCCATCGGGACGAATCCCGATGGGCCGGTACCGAAGTGGGACGGTCGGATAAGTCACTAGCACATCCCCCACTCCCCCCGTTGACAATTTACTAGCGGTACCGAAGTGGGCCGGTCGAGAGTCCCGGGATGATTTTTAGTCCCATTCCACCACTGGCTACATGACCGTATGATCGCCCATATTGACGCACCTAATTCCTAAACTTCTAATAGATACAACATAAAGCGATCCTTCAGCCTCATATGAGCTCTCAGACACGTTCAACATTAAACTGTCATCGCTGTCTGAGCTTGCTGCTGTGTGCACCATCGTGCGTTTACATGCAGATGCTGGGATCCTGAACGGTGCAGCTGGAGCGCTGTGCCCGCAATGACGTCACACGTAATTTGGCGGGACTTGAAGAATCCCCGAGCAGATCCAGGAAATGGTCAACATTGAAGGGCAGATTAATGGTTATCAAAGTACAAATATCCAAAATCAGTTCAGTAACGGTTTTCAAGGGGACAATATTTACTCAAATTGATGGGTTTGGATGATGGGGGAAACTCGTGTCACAGGCTCTTTAAGCTCATATTGAATGCTTCTTTAAGCTCTAATATAATAAGTTGATTGACTGAGCCATTCCTATCATTAACCCCGGAGCCTTATTTACTCTAAATTAGATGCTATCTTGTCTCCTTTCTCTCTCAGGTTTCCTTTGTGTCCCGTATCCCTGTGGCGTTCCCTACAGGTGATGCCATCTCCTTGAGCCACAGTGTGGTTATGTACGCCTGCAACAAAAACGTAGATCTGGCTATCCAACATGACAGACAGCGACCACCCGGGAGCACATTGCCTCAAACCAAATCGGCTCTAATAAGCTACAGAGGCCAAGGAAAAACTGCACCCAGCAGTAGTCTTCGACTGAGCATCTTCACCCCAAACGTCCTCATGATCTCCAAACACTCTGACGGCTCCCTGAACCAGTGGGCAGTCAGCTTTGCCGAGGACTCTGCTTTCTCCACTGTGCTCAGCGTCTCTCACAAGTCACGGTACTGTGGCCACCGCTTCCACCTCAACGACCTGGCCTGTCACTCTTTGCTCCCTCTCCTCCTCACCACCTCGCACCACAACGCCTTGAGGACGCCCGAGGCAGACAGCATCCTGGCTCCCCCCGACACCTACTCCTCTGGTTTCTCTCACCCTGCGTCTCTGCCCCGAGGGTCACGGCCCAGCAGGTCATCCCTGGGTGTAGTTTCCCAGGATCCAAATGCCATCTACAGCGAGCTTATATTATGGAGAGTAGACCCCGTTGGCCCGCTGTCTCTGTCAGGCGGGGTGTCTGAGCTTGCTCGGATCAATTCTCTCCACGCATCAGCGTTTGCTAATGTAGCCTGGCTGCCCACGTTCATCCCCAGCAGCTGTTTAGGTGAGAAAATATAATGTATTGTCTGGAGATTGTTAAAGCAACATATGATAAAGTACTTGGCAGTCAGCCTTTGAATAGACACAAGTATCTTTTTGAGATTTGTTCTTTTGTTTACCAAGTTGTTTTTGTTTCTTACTACAAAGGGAATTATCTTTTGCTGAAATATGCTTTGGGACATTAAATCCATATAGATATCATTTGTTCAGATCAGTTTTTGTACCCTCATTTGTGCATAAATAAAAGGCTCCTTTGAAAACAACTCAATGAAATCCATGAAGGCTTTTACATTTTAAATAATATCCCACTAAAAACATTGTTGCTGGATTGGATATAGTCTTTAAAACTTTAGAACAACAGTCTTTGATATATACAATATTTGCTTCTTTGTTAAATGAACTGTACCTAATTGTTCTATATTTTATTTGTTGAAAACACCGTCTTACTCTCTTTAGGTGTGTACTGTAACTCTCCCAGCGCCTGCTTCGTGGCGAGTGACGGCCACTCACTCCGGCTGTATCAGGCTGTTATCGAAGCTAAGAAACTCCTGAGTGAGCTCTCCAATCCTGAGATATCAGTAAGTCCTCAAACAAGTCTCTGCAGTGTATGTTCAGCAAATCAGTATTTCCCCTAGGACCTTTTTAAAGTGTTTCCCACAGATCTGAAATATACTTGGGGGGGGTGGTGGTAGCGGGGGGGGGGGGGGGGGTTGAGGTGACGTGCAACAACAACAACATTAACCTTTCTGTTGGTCGCTTGTTAGCAGACCCTTCACGCGATGGCAGAGCGAACAGGTACAGGCAGGGCCCATAATGATAGCCCTATAGTTTAAATCTACTACCCACACATGAACATATGGAAATGGGTTACTATTTAAAAAAATTAATTAATAAATATTATTATATTTAGGAACCTATCGATGTGATTTTTAGTGGGGGTCGACCTCAAATCCTCTAGGGGGGTCCAGGGGCGGTAAGATTTAATTTTTTATTTGAGTTAAATGCATCAATCTGGTGCATTTTGAGGGGAAAATAAAGAGACTAGATCTATGGAAACACCTATATGAAACAGAACTGTATACATTTCAATAATCATAAAATCATGGCCATAACCAATAACATACCATTTCCAATATGAAAAAAACACTGAAACTTGTTTATTCATTTATTTTTGGTTCATTTATAGTTTTGAGTGTGTCTGTGCTCCTGAACCAGCCTCTCCTGTCTCCCCTGTCTCCCTCCTCTCCCCCTGCTCCTCTTTGAGGCAGCAGCAAAGACTAGTTTTCTCTCAACAAGTTTTAAAAGTGTATCTTACCTTTTTTCACCTAGTTAACTTTTTATTTATTTATTCATGTATATTTTACTAATCACATTACATTTAATTTAGCTGACGCTTTTATCCAAAGCGACTTATAATGACCGATTACAGGGACATTCTCCCTGGAGTAACTAAGGGCTAAGTGCCTTACTCAAGGGCACACTGTTGGTGGTGTTCCAGGCGGGATTTGAACTCACAGCCTTCCGATCTTCAGCCCACCTCACTATCCATTAGACCAATCACTACCCTCTCAAATGGAAATATGTGTTTACATAAATGGTGACCACACCGTTTGAGACCCACTGAGAACTTAGACTAAGTTAACTATCTAAACACTCAGAGAGTCCTTTACCTCACCTGAGCTGAGGTTATCCCGAGCTTGAATGACACACAGAGACCAATCAAGGGCTTTGATTTATGATCTGTATGACAGTGGCCATGTCGGCAGGCCACATCATGTGGACAGCCAGTCACCCTGTGTGAGGCAGGCCACTTAACAGGCCAGAAGGAGGCGAGATCAGGGCAAGGGAGCGAGGGATCATTGTCCACAAGTTAATCGATCGCAGATGGCGTCGTGGTCACGGACGAATAAAAAAAAAATGTATATTAAAAAAAAATTATGAAAAAAAACCTAAATGGGTCGCGAAATATACTTGGGCGGCCGTTAATATACCTGGGCGGCCGTTAATATACCTGGGCGGCCCGCCCAAGTATAGTCTATGTGTGGGGAAACCCTGGAGGTAATAAAATAAAGCTAATTTGCAGTCTTGTCTAAGTCTAAGGAGTGTTAATGTTTGCCGACTTGAGTTAATCGTTACACAGGATCACATTTAATAATGTGAGAAATGAGATGAAAATACTTCTAACCCAATACAGCAGAGTTGAAGCCCTAAGAAATAATGGTTGATTATTTTATTTTTTTATGATGTATTTATTTAGTCGTTTTATATTTGTTTCTTTTTGCATAACATATAAACAGCTTGCTCTGGCTATTACCATTAACTTGTTATCAAGCACAGCAATGTTAATAGAAACCTTTCTTTTCATTATTCATTTGAATGGTTTTTCTCATTTGGCTCCCTATTTGAACATGCCCTAATGATGTGTCAATGTTAATATGTGTTTCTCTTTAGAAATATGTCGGGGAGGTATTCAACATCATCAGTCAGCAATCCACAGCAAAACCAGGGTGTATTATAGAGCTGGATGCCATTACGGACTTTGTGAGTATACATAAAGAAAAGTGGAGTGTAATTAAAGAACCTTCCCTTTCTCTCACTCTGATCTGTCTTACAGTAAAGAGACTGTAAACATCTTCATTAAAAGGATATTAATGGAAACTTCCCCTCTGACATACAGAACATATTAACTCTAATATATGTAAAAGCTATACTTTAATAAAGACCATTGGTAGGATAAAACAGTCTCCAGTAGACTTCTGAATCTCCGTGAAAGGTCAACCATGATGAAACTGGTTAGGAGGCAGTTTTCCTTCTGTACATGTTTGTCCGTGAATGTGTTTGTGTAACGCTAACACAGCTGAGTGTCAGTTTGCCTGTACATTGTAGCTTAATAATATCTACTGTTATTCTTTACAGCAGGGGAAGCAGACCCAGCTTCTTCATGTGTTTGAGGAGGATCTGATCCTCGGCAGTGAGAGAACGGAGGACACACAGGAAACTCCTGATTCCCCTCACACTGGTACAGACAGAATAGTGTTTTTCCACTTAAAAATGTCTATCATAAAGGTTTAGTATTTGCACCACCTTCAAACACATTCACAGTGGCACTGTTCATTCATATTCTCTGTGTTTCCCCTGCAGCCTCAAGCGATACAGCCTTCTCTGCACGTTTCTTCCTTGTTGTGGTCGAATTGACCCCGACAGGTCGCTCGCTCCTCCACATGTGGCATCTCCATCTCGCTGCCCGACCCATCACCACGGGTGGGTACTTTAAACAAAATACTCTACAGGGTATGGGAAAATGTTCTTATCACTGTGAAATAAGTAAGACAGGCTAAACAACCGTTTTTCTCAAAGAACGGGAAGCCTGACAAATTGATATTGTACATTATTAAGCAGTGTCCCACTAATGTGAAGTTGTAAAGTTTTGAATTGTGTTATTTTTGGACTGACCAGGCATCATTTGTAATAGTTTATGAACATCCTACAATATATATTTATATTCAAATGAAAATAATGACTCTAATGCAGCGTCTGTCAAAAAGTAAATTGAATCGATTAATTCCTTTTCCCCACAGAAGAGACCTTGACGAAGAACGATTCCAGCTCAGCTTCTGATATGAACAGCTCTACGTTTAGCTTTGACACGGTCGGTTCTCCAGTACCTCAGAAGAGTAAACCCTGCACTTCAAATCTGCAGAGTGCCTGTCGCCTCAGCCTCACAACACACAGGCTCTACAGCCAAGAGATGGCTCTGCCAGAAGGGGTGGAGGCCATCAGTGTGACACCTTCAGCAGGTGAGGGACAATGAGGACACTCACTCGTGCACGTAATACACAAGTCTGTGAACAGCACCTTGTAGTGACATGCAGTTTCGAGCACACAGACCCTGAGCACAACACAAGGCTTTTAAGTATGACAAAATGCAGGACCACAGTGATTATTAATTATAGTAGTTGCAGTATTGTGATCATTTGTAATAAATAAAACAAGATGCAGTTAAGCCAGTATAATAGCCGAGCACAGATGTGGACACTTAGCAGCTTTTTTAGGCATTTACAGACACCAGTATTGAGTAAGGTGCACATTTGTTGTTGCCAGGGGAACTTCATTTCTAAAGAAATTGTCCTTTAGTTAGAAAGTGATTGAAAACATTGACCTGAATAACCTTCTCGCAAACATATTGACATTCTGACTAAGAAAGAGCTATTGAGCCAGAAAGATGTTTTTTCTGTTTTGTAACTATTAAATATTTTTCATACTGACAAACATGGGGATATTTTTCCGCAATTTATACAGTGCTTGGATTTTTTTTTTTAAAGTTAACTTCACATGAATGATGATTTTCAACTCTGTCCAGAAAGCCCACAAAATATCCAATACACAGGCTTTTTCTAACCATGCAATCGCCTCAGTCCTATATACATTTAGACAGTTTATAAACTGTTTTAATGTTGCTATCTGCACAGCCTATAGCCTAACTAAACCTTTTTGAAACTGAAAAACTTCACAGAAGTTATAGTCTGAAAGCAAATTACATTTTGTAATTAAAACTTCATGCAGAATAACAATGTTCTTCTTTGCAGGTCACCTGAGCGCATCATGCTCTCTGCCAGCTGATCGTCTGCCTTACCTGCTCGCTACTTCCTGTTCAGATGGAAAGGTGCGTTTCTGGAGGTGTACAGTCATGGAGCCTTCAAGTATGAACAACCTGGTGTACCAGTGGGAAGAGTGGCCTCTGCTGGTGGAGGGAATGCTTCCTAACAGCAGCGCAGTGAGCGTGCAAGGTCATCCCATAGAGGTGAGCTGCTGCCACTCGGGACGGATCGCTGTCGCCTACAGGCAGACACCAAACTCCCCTCTCAACTCAACACCTTACCTGAACTCTCAGGGACTTTTGACTTGTCCTCCTACTCTGGCCTGCTCCCCTTTTATAAACAGTATCAACACCCACATGACCCCAACTGTGACTGTACAGCATAGCCCAAATCTCACCCCCAGCCCCAACCAAGCAAACACCAATGAGCCATTGGTCCACATCAGCATCTTTCAGTGCGAGTCCACTGGTGGCTCACAGTGGATTCTAGAGCAGACCATAGTCCTGGACAGCACAGAGAGTGCCAATATCCCAGGTGCCATGGACTGTCCTATACCTAACCAGTACTGTCCTGCCTCTAGTAGTGCGAGCCTGGTTCATTTGGACTGGGTCTCGCAAGAAGACGGGTCACATGTCCTCACTGTTGGTATCGGCACGAAGATTTATATGTACGGCCGTCTCTCTGGGAAACCTCCAGAACTGGGTTTGTCATCAGAGGCCGGTAGAGACCTGAGCTCGTCCCGTCTGGTTCTACTGCGCTCAGTCAATCTGGTCTCCTCTGTGGAAGGCTCCTTACCCATTCCTGTGTCCCTCTCCTGGGTGAGAGATGGCATTTTGGTAGTAGGCATGGACTGTGAGATGCACGTCTACTCCCAGTGGCAGCCCCCGGCCCCACTCAAAGCCAGCGTTGCCCAGGACACAGACATGAGCAGCAGCGTCTCCTCCATCATCTCTGCCGTCAGACAGAGCCAGGAGGAGGGGCTCAGCTCTGGGGCCCCCATGTCTACACTGCCCCTTCCAAAAAGGGCCCTGACGAGATCCATGATGAGTCTTGCTCAGAAACTCAGTGGGAAGAGAACAGCTTACGACCTGCCGCTGGAGAAGGAAGATTCTGGGCTTTTTGAAGCAGCTCACCAACTCTTTCCCACTCTGCCCCAGTACCACCCTGTACAGCTGCTGGAGCTCATGGATCTCGGGAGGGTACGTTAAAGAAATTACTTAACTAATGTCTTATCTTTTCTTCTGATGATTTCCTTCCATAAAATCACTCGGCTCAGTTTTATCAGTTTATTACATTTCATAAGGTGTGAAGCAGAAATAACGCAAACTTAAACATTTGACAAAATAATGAAAAATTCAGATTTTCACCCTTTGTTGTGACTTATAATTTTAAATATATATTGTCACATCATCTGTCTGTCTAAGGTTCACCGTGCCAAAGCCATCCTGTCCCATCTGGTGAAATGCATTGCTGGAGAAATTGTGGCTCTTAAAGACAGTACGACCAACCCTGAGAAACGCCTGCGCTCTCGAACCATCAGCGCCGGAGGCAGCACGGCCAGAGACTCCAAAATGTTCAGCAAAGCAGAGAACTCCCCCCCTGACTACACAGAGATAAGCTCCATCCCTCCGCTGCCTCTCTACGCCCTTCTGGCAGCCGATGATGAGGACACGTCACCAAAACCTGGTGAGGGTTCAACTTGTGGTTTAATAATAATAATAATAATAATAATAATTATCCTCAAAGTGTAAGAGACTGAGAATAATATCCCACTCTTTGGTGAGAGTCCTGCTCTTTGCTATTTTATGACAATCTACTCTTATGAAATGCATATCTTGTGTAATGTATCTCGGTCTTGTGTCCACCTACAGATAAAGTGGGCAGTGTGAGTGGAGACAGTGGGCACGGTTCTAGTCACCCTGATGTCTATGATGAGCTCTTTCAAGCGCCCAGCATCGTGGACCTGGACCCTCTGGAAGATGATCAAGAGGAAATGGGAAACAAGGTCCGTTTCTGTTGACTTATGCCTGGTTAAAGATATTTTTTTAAATGAGAGTGGACAGCAACATTTTTGGCTCTTTTGGTACTTGAGTTTAAAAGCATAGATATGCATAATTGCGCATGTCAAGTTTCATTTTATACATACTGCTGCCTTAAAAGCCCACGACAGCCCTAGCTAATGCATACAAAATCTATCCTTGTGATGGCTAGGTCTCTAGATATTGCCAAAAGATTTACACATTTAGAAAAGCTTGTATATTCAATACATTACATTTGTTTTGAGTTTCAGCCATGTTTTATCCTTATTTCCTGTCCCTCTCTATTTTATGAAACAAATAAAAAATGCAATTCCAATCATTTTACAGACTGTCCCGTCTTATTTCCTATCTGTAGGTTATTGACCTGTCGCAGTACAGTCCGACATTCTTCGGTCCAGAGCATGCTCAGGTTCTGTCCAGTCACCTCCTGCATTCCAGTTTGCCCGGACTGACCCGTATGGAGCAGATGTCTCTCATGGCGCTGGCCGACACCATCGCCACCACAAGCACAGACCTCAAGGACAGCCAAGGCAAGAGTAAAGGTACTTCAGGAAAATGACACAACAAATAAGGCCTCTTGAAATAGATAGACCCGCAGAAGATAAGTGCTTCACAACATCATGTTTAGAGGTTGTAATAAGAGCTGTCTGTCTGATTGACCAGGTGGTGAGACGCTGGATGAGTGCGGTCTGAAGTTCCTGCTGGCCGTCAGACTCCACACCTTCCTCTCTACCTCGCTGCCTCCAGCACACCGGGCACAGCTGCTACGGCAAGGTAACGTGGGAAGTGGGTTTCAAATAGCTTTCATTGGGGGCATTTCATAGCTGACACACACTACATTCAACTCATTGTACAGGGCAAAACTAATAGAAATATACATGTTCTAATCCAACAAGAACTATATTTATGTTCCTCAAAATTGGCAAATATTGTCTAAAATGTCTTTATCATATTTTCCCCTTGTACAATTTTGCAAGACTTAATTTTAGTTTCAAGGTAGCTGCCTGAAGATTTGTCTCCCTGCACACTACTTTTGGATATATATAATAATAATAATAATAATAATAGCTTCGATTTCTATAGCGCCTTTCAGGGGTCCACCTAGGTATCAGAGGTATTTCTATAAAGAACTCTAAAGCTAGGCATAGGAGGTTACTGATGTCTCCATTGTAGATCTTTGACAGTAAATGTCTAAGCAAAAAAGGTGAACAAGAGGCACTTCATCGCTGTACACTACGATGTCAATTCTCAATGGCCCCTTGCACAACATTGCAGCTGGATGATGCAACTCACTGCTTTTAGTATATACTGCACATCTGCTTTTACTCACTAAACAGTGTTGATGCTCTACCTATGAAATACAGAATCTTCTCCCTTTTCCATTCTTTAATTTTTTCCCTTCTCTCTTCAGGCCTGTCGACATGTCATTATGCCTGGGCCTTCCACTCCGAGGCTGAGGAGGAGCTGCTGAACATGCTGCCTGCTCTACAGAAGGGAGAGCTCACCTGGCCGGAGCTGCGCTCCATGGGCGTGGGCTGGTGGCTGCGCAGCACCAACAAGTTACGCAAGTGTATAGAGAAGGTGAGGCGTCCAGTGACAGTAGTTAACTAATGAATGTACTCAGTAGAGATCTCTCAGGTGTCTCTGCCGTTTGTCCCCTGTCTAGACGCAAGTGCATCAGATGCATTCTTCTCTCCTATGCAGCGTTTCCGCCAGGGGGGCGTCTTGCCGTCATTTGACGCCCTTATTCAGCTCGGGACGCCCTGAACTCGAGCCGAGGGCGTCCACAAATATTAATAATTCGAGAGAAGATCGAGAGTTTTTATCGCTTGAAATAACGAAAAGGACAAGGACATCCCTCTGTTGGAGGGGCAAAGGAGTCTGGTGGGATTCTTTTCGGAGTATTGAAGATCGTTTCCCCGACATCGAAGGTGCCGCAGGACAACACGGAACGTGCGCGATTTAGACACGATGAGCCGAAACAGCCGGCGCTTTAAGAGAGCCGAGCCAAATGATCCGGCTCACTAACGTAAAAAGACAGTATCTATAAGGGACGGCTCAAGTCAAAATTCAAAACACACATCCCCCCCTTCCGCTCTCGGGGTGGATGCCCTCTCAGCCCTGGTCTGGCGGAAACACTGCTCCTATGTAAAAAATCCTTTTTAAAGATGCTAAAATCCAATAAGTTGTCACATAAAGGCTTTGAAGGTTGGCCATTAGTGTTAGCTCTATCTACTGCATATTGATTGCTTCATTTATTAATAAAGTGTCATCAGGTAAGTGAAAATGACATTTAGCTAAGGTTTCTATAAAATAAAAAGGGTTGAGTTTAATGTGTTATTTCCTCTGTGTTGTCAGGTTGCCAAGACTTCTTTACAGAAAAACAATGATCCTCTGGATGCAGCTATATTTTACCTCGCAATGAAGAAGAAGGCAGTGGTCTGGGGATTGTACAGGTAGGAAAAACTGTTATTATTGCATATAAAATCAATCTTTTCCCCCTGCCTTTTGAAACAAGATTGTTTCTGTCGGATAACTAAAGATCTATGACACAAGTATTGTTGTTTTGAATTCACAATGTCTTTCTCTCCAGATCTCAGAGGAATGCCAAAATGACAGAGTTCTTCCGCAACAACTTCAGTGAGGACAGGTGGAGGAAGGCAGCTCTGAAGAATGCCTTTTCTCTGTTGGGGAAGCAGCGGTTCCAGCATTCTGCAGCCTTCTTCCTTCTAGCCGGCTCCCTAAAGGATGCTGTGGAGGCAAGTGGAAAATAGACACACTGTTTGCAAGAAGACTTCTTTCGTTCAACTGCGGGTTCCACTTGTCAGCCCTGCTTTCAGTCAAGTGCTCATTTTAAGTTAAAGGTCCCATGTCATGGCCATTTATAAAAACAATAAGTGTGGCTTGATATTGACTAAGAAAAAGGTTGATAAACGCTGTGAGAATGGGTCTGCAGAGAGAATTTCCCAACTGTCTGTTATCAGCCTGCAGCCAGGGAGGAGAAATCAGCAGAGCTGCCTGCACTGAGTGTGTGAGCAAGTCCGTGGATTGGTCAATTTGGACCAATCAGCGGGGGCTTAACGTAACGGCTCCGCGGGCGTAACGTAACGGCTCCACGAATTGGTCCATTTGGTTCCGGGTAACGGAATTCCTACGTCACAATACCCAGGAAGTAAACAATGGACAATGACGTATCTTCAACGAGGCGTTTTGGGGAGGTATTTTCTGTGTTAGAGTTTTATTCGCTACAGGGTGTACTTTGAGGGTTTTGACTCTGCACAAGGTTTACATGCATAAAAACCTTCATAACACACAAGGGGACGGGTAATAAGCATGACCTTTAAATCAATTCTGAAGCATTGTACGCACGTCTTTTTTTCCAATAATTCCTAGTCAAGGGTAGTGTTTGACTGCTTAATATTAAAAGCAGAGAAACCACATTCACATAAACGGATCTTGGCTGCAGTATTTCTGTAGCGTGTGGCATCCTTTTTTATGATTGAAACGGCAGATTCCCACAGGGGCTTCTTTGTCAAGAGCTTTTAGCACATTGCAGAATTATTGATGCTCTTGGGTGTTGCTGTCTATCTCGCTTTTGTGAGAAGCATGTTGATACATTTATAAACCAGCATCAACACATTCTTGTTAAAGCCTTGTGAATGGGGACACTACCTACTACCTTCATTTCTTGAAAATATACTTGCATCATTTTTGTTTGTTAATGTGTACAATTGCGTATCATTATGCATAGTTGTTAAAAGAAAAGCTGTAGTTTAAACGATTGACATAGCTGTACTAGGTTTACTGCTATTTATGCTGGTTAGGTTAAGCCACAAAAACACACACAAATCTCCATCTTTTTGCTCGCATATCAAGAGGGATGCTCCGGTCATCTTGTTTGCTTAGCCCTTAATTCATCAAGGACATTTCTGTTTTGAACATCCCTGAAGCAATGGGTCTCATTATTTAATCTGTGTGAGTAACTGGAGCTTCTCGGAGCATTTTATGTAAATGAGTGTCACCCAGGTAAAGGGCTATCATTGACTTTGACTCCGTGGATGGGATGTAGTCTCATTAAAATGCAGCTCACACCTCACCAGTTGGGAACAACAACCTCAGCTATTAACTCTTTGCATTGCGCTGAGACTTTATTTCTAGCATTATTGTTTGCTTATTTTCTTTCCTTTTCAACAGATAAACAAACCAGAAAGCTATACCTTCTTATATTAATTATTCCTTCTTTGTCCGGAATATACATTAATTGTCTGCTTATCTCACACAATTCAGGCCTGTGTGAAATGCTCGGAAAGCTTTTTTTAAATGAGAACAGTCGGTGAAGAAATGCTTTTTCTCCTCCTCTAGGTGTGTATAGAGAAAATGCAGGACCTACAGCTTGCACTGGTGATCTCCAGATTGTATGAGTCCGAGTTTGAAACGGCATCCACCTACAAAAAGATCCTCCGGAGAAATGTTCTGGGACAAGACAAGCAGGTTTGTGTACATCCTCCTGAAGCTTGTGTTTTTACTGTAGAAGATGCACATCTTCATTAAACTGTACAGTGTTATTTGACTCTCCAGCATTTTACTAATTAACGAACAGCAGAAACCATAATGAGCCATTGTAATTCTCCCCAAATGTCAGATTCCCGCCCAGAAGGATCCGTTCCTGCGTAGCATGGCTCACTGGGTCCTGGAGGACTACAGCAGAGCGTTGGACACTCTCCTCGAGCAGCCTGCTGACAGAACCAGCTCCCGGTCCACGGAAAGCAAATGTGACACCGGTAGGTCTGCAGTGCTCTGCTTTTATTATTCCTCCATTCAAATGTATAATTAGGTAGAATGGGGAACTTCAAAACAAATATAAACGTGTGTTTTGTTCTTATTATGCTAAAGTTTCACTCTTTAACTAATACTCAAAAAATGTTTTGAAATGCCTTATATGGAAAAAAAACGAATTTTGAGTAGAATCTGACAGTTTCAAATATCGAAATCTTAGAGTCGATGTAGTGTGTACTCCCTGAAGCCTTTAAGATATTTGAATGCTCAAATTTCCGGCCTTTCAACTGCAGCATTGCAGGTAAAACACAGGGGGTTCGACTATACTGCAGAATGTATTTTTACACTGAAAGGATGAATCTACTTTTCACAAAAAATTGCTCAGCTTTGCAGCTATTTTTGGCACTTTAGGTATATGTAATTGTGAAAGTAATTACAGCTTCTCGCCACAGGAGACGGTTTAAATTTAAAAAAATGTACACGACTTATGAATGGATGAATAACTGAACTGAATATGAACCTCACTTTAACTTAGGAGCCAAACCAGTCCCAGAGTCACATCTCTGTGGTACATGTGTTTCATTAATGATGTTCTCAAAGCCCTTTCCTATAAGCTTACAGAGCAGGAAACATTGGCTTGAATTGAAATGGCTCCTATACTTTAGGGATTAGGTGCGGTCCTTGCTGGTTTTCAGTATGAGTCATACAGACATGGTTTTTGTCAGTCAGCGGCTCTCAATAAGATGACCGTTTTTGAACTAGTATCTCCACTCTTTACCAGGCTTTAAGTAAACACAGAGGGCCGTTTTTCACTGTTTAAGTGGTTACATGATTGGATGCCTCAATTTGTTGAGAAGTTCAATGAAAATACAGCTCAATTTCTGTCTCGAACTAAAACACAGCTTGTTTTTGCAGGTACTTTTGTTAAAGCAGTAAACACAGATAACATGTTCTGCTCCTTTGACAGGCTCCTCTTCAGTATCTGCCTGTAACCCTGAGGTTTTCAACTTTTACACCTACCTTCGAACCCACCCACTCCTCCTTCGTCGCCACTTTGGCTCCTCGGAGAAGGCTAAAGTTGGACTGACCGCTGAGCGCCGCAGGGCAGACTCCATCAGCCTGGAGGAGAGGAGACTGTTTTTCACAGCTGCTTACGCACACCTTCAGGCTGGGTGCCCCATGCTGGCACTTGAAGTCCTCTCCAAGATGCCCAAAGTCCGCAAGCATTCCAAACTCCCACACCATGAGGGTGCAGGCATCGCGGCTGAACTCAGCGTCGGGAGCAAACATGGACAAGGTTCAGAGCAGGACTGGTCTCAGTCGGCTCTGAACGGCTACGAGTCAGACAAGAACAGCTTGTGCAACAGCCGCTCAGATTCAGTGTTGAGTTTTGACTGGAGCGGCCAGCCGTCGATGGCACATCCTGATGAGCCCCTGGAGCTGAAATGGGAGAGTGACAAAGATGATGATGAAGAAGATGAGGATGAAGAAGAAACAACAAATGGTAAGAGCGGCAGAACTGAAGACGGCAGCAGTTTGTTTCAGGATGCGCAGGATGCCATGTCGCCGCTCATGGAGACTGTGCCAGGAGAGGAGAGTGAGGATGACTTCCTCGCTCCTTCTAATGACATCTTGGCGGCCCAGCTGAAGTTCACCGCCTGCCTGAAGATCATGACCAATGAGCTGCGGACACTGTCCACGGGCTATGAACTGGATGGAGGGAAGCTACGTTACCAGCTCTACCAGTGGCTAGAGAGAGAGGTAATGGCACACACATGATTAAACACTTAAACATACTAAAAGGTCAACTCCATAATATTTGTTAAGTTAAAACCACATAACATATTTATTAATCCCCGAGCATCCGAGTGGCCCTTTCTCATTTCATCAAATCCCCCTCCTCGACTCCTCGGTCCTCCGGTAGTGACCCGGAAATGAATTTCAGCGCGCCATGTTGAAGGACATCTCATTTCTCTAAATGCACTTTGAGGATCGAGCGTCGAGGAGGCTCTCTATAGCTATAACCGAGGATACACTGATGGGTCCTCCAGGTCCTCCACGGCTCCTTCGTGGATGCATTTCCGGGAACAGAGATGTTTCAAAGAGTCGTGACGCGCGGCCGGACTTATCTCAGCCAATGACAGCTCTGCATGCATCCCCTGGATATTATTTATTAACTGCTCTCATCGAGACGTTTCCAGAGAGAACAGCTGTGAGGTCCGTGCAGAAAGCAGAGCAGTGTGTATAATATATATCACTCAGTATAACAGGCCTACTCTCTTTCTTTGCTTTAGTTTAGTAGATATCTACAAACAAAGAGTCGATATTTTTCCCAAGACCATTTAGTGCTTCACATAATAAAATACACAACGGCTGTAGCCTGATAATATGCTTTAGGTTAGGAGCTGTGTGTGTTGTGTAGGAGTGTGTGTTGTACAGTGCGTAGATACGGCGGACAGACAGGTCTCAGTTGGTTTGGTGTCCTCTGCTTACTTTTAATACTTGTAAATAAAACTTTTGGCCCGTAATTTATTTTCCTCATTGTAGCGAGGGGAGAGGGGGGAGGGGGGATATATCCAGTCTCTGATAGTGTTACGTTATTATGAGAGTGCTCTGTTTGATTCTGAAATTGTATATATTTATATAAATATATACGTGTGTGTGTGTGTAGCCTGTTATTGTCTCATTATACCGCACTGTGAATGAATCAAAGTAAATATATAAGTGGTCATGAACACATCTGTCCATCAGACAGAGGGCTGCTGTGCCTCCTGTCATCATTAATGGACGTCTCTTTAAAATGACCGCTCAGAGGAGAGGAGTTCTCATTTCTCTAACCGCCTGCTGCTTCCCCTCCTCTCTCCTCGGCTCCCCTCCTCGGCTCCTCCGTTCGCATCTCCTGTGGGCGAGACTAAGTATTGAGGATAGGAGTCGAGGAGGGGAGTTAGAGAAATGAGAAAGGGCCCATGTCTCTGTTGTTGACTGTTTGTTTGTTTTCTCAGTGGTTTGCAACAATTGGAGGAAATTCAGTTGGTCCAAAAAGTTATATTCACACCCAAGCAAAGAAAGCATAAATTCATTATTTATTTTGTTAACTGATTCGATGACCTTGTAGTTACAGATTTTACTTTTATCAACCCTGGTTTGGTAAAGCATTAGTCTGGCTGCACCCTTAAGTTCACTCAACTAAAGTGTTATGACTTCCATGACTCCCACAGATCTCTCTTATCTTTAAATTCACTGTTTTAAGATCTGATCTCTCTGTTAGTGCATATAAACATCATATTGATAATAATTCTAGTGAATTTCTCTTGTGAATTTCTTCTGTTTGCAATTTGGTAAAACATTTTGTCTTTCTCTCCCACGTATGCAGAACAAATTGACCCTAATATATATTTTGTATCTTTCTAACCCAGGTCGTGGCTCTCCAGCGCTGCTGCAGCTACAAGCCCTGCTTGCCAGAGCTGTCTGCCCCGGGGGGGGGCGTCTGTCTCCGGGTTGGGCGAGGAGGAACAGGTGGGTGTTGATAGTGGAGGCTTATAGATTTGTCCGATGTTCATGACAAAAATCAATGCAACACAGCGGAAAAGTTTGTCTTGACACAGTTTGAAAAATTGTAAATTGAAAAGATTGTTGCACTGTTGACCTTGGATATCTCAACTGCTGCAGAACATTGTGTTCTATTTCAGTTTGAAGAGCAAATCGAATTATAAATGGCTTAACATTCAATTCTAACTATGTATTTAAATACATGTCATAGACCTGCTACTTTATTCATTGTTGACAGAACACATTAATGTCTGTGTTGTCAGCTGGAAGACATTGGCTTATTTACGTTGGTGTTGATAAATCTGACTATGAAACTAATAAAGTAAACATTTCCCAGCCGGGGAGCCCTCGTGCTGACATCCAGAGGAGCAGGTGGCACTGGCTGCAGAGCAACCAGCCCCTACTGAGGATGTTTCTGAGCTACTGCAGCCTACATGGCTCCCACGGAGGAGGACTGGCCTCTGTGCGCATGGAGCTCATTCTGTTGCTTCAAGAGTCTCACCAGGTAATTACAAATACAAATGCAAACTAGCAGCCACTGACAGACGCTTTTCAGCGGTTAAAGTTAGTACGGCTCTGTCGTTGATGTCACTGTAATAAATTAAGTTGCTGATGAAATGGATAAAACAATTAGTCTCCATCGATAAGTCACTTAATATGGTATTCTTGACTTAACACTCAGAAATCATTTGCTGAGATAGGATGTTAAATGTATTCACTGTTCCTGGTCTGCTTTTGTTTTTGTATCTTTTAACATATCATAAAGAATGAAATATTTCTGAATAAAAGGGACAGACGGCTTATCACTAAGTACATTTAAGAGGCTGATCAGTTATACATTTACAGCGTGCCTGATTCTCCTTAATAAAGGTTGTGCAGCCTCACCAAATCTTATAAGTCAGTTGGTCTGAACATACCTAACTCGACAGATGTTAGAGCTGCAGTATTTTCGAACAGATCAGAGAAAGACGAACATCAAACCATCTGAAACGCACGCTCACTCACTCGGACCCACTCATCGTGCACTGCCCCCCCCCCTCTCGAGTACTGGGCTGGCAGGTTGTGCTGCTTCTCCGAGCTCCTGAGGGAGACCTTGCCTTAGGCTTACTTTTCGAAGAGTCAAATTTCAGGAGGTAAACAACTCTCTTGAATGAACAAACCGTCAACTAGCACTGGGAGTTCTGTCTACTCTTGCTTTGATTCTGAAATAAAAGCAGTTGTTGTCCCATCTCTGGTCCCATTGGTTGTCAAGTTTCTCTATTGTTGTCGAGGAAATGTCAGTGTTTTTCTTTTTGTTTAAACTTCACTCGGTCTGTAGAGCTTCTGTTTGGGAAGGTTAGTGACAACTGAATGTGATTCATCAAGCGTGACGAACATAAGCCTGTGGTATTCTTGCACACAGTCATGTTCAGGGATGGAGTAAACGCAGACAAAACCAGGCACCCCTTCGTTGCTATCTCTTCTTTTTAGGTCTTTAAATGTCATTCACACATGCACTGGAAAACACGTCATAGAACTCTCTCAGTATTAGATGGTCTATGACTTGTTCTGTCTCAGGAACAGGCTTTTGTTTCACAGATCAAAGCATCACCTCTTATATCCCCGGTCCCTTTGAGAGCTGTCTCTTTTACCCTGTAAAAAAAGGATTGATATTGAAATCTCTGCTCTTACTTTTAAGGCTAACTGTGGTGTGAGGGTGACTTGTGGTTATGCAGTTGTCCCTTTGCATAGGTGCTATGAGTCTTCATTGTGAACACTTACATATTTGTTGTTGTTACACATAATCTACATTGTCAAAACTAGCATTTGTATTGGTGTACCTGTAGACACCTTACTCTCTGATTCCCTCCCACAGGATGACTCCCTGCAGGCGGTGATGCCATGTTGCCAACCAACATCCATCCCCCTCCTGATGGCCTGCACGGCAAACGTAAAGACGGTGGTGGCCAATCCCATCGTCTACCTGACCAACCTGGCTCATGACATCTTACAGACCATCAATTCACTGGACTCTCCTCCACACCCTGATGTTGTCAACAATGAGGTAAGGGTGGATAATATAAGCGTATTGCAGATATATGGATGTCATCAAACAGTATATGTTGGCTACTAACTAATAATAATCTGCAGTACAGATATGAAACATATATGTTGGAGGTTTTGAGGAAACATGGCCACAATTGTGAAATTAAATTGTCAAATATAAAAGGTACATTTCAGGGTTCTTTTTAAATGTTGTGTTTAATTGACTTTTTGTGTACTTCAAACTTTATTTAATGCATTGGATTTCCCTTTGTTTCAGATCTACGTGATGCACACATTGGCTGCCTCCCTGTCCGCCTGTATCTATCAGTGTCTGTGTGATGGACACACCCACAGGTTAGTGTCCCAAGTAGTGTTAATTTCGTCAGCTATTTTTTTATTTAGTTTTAGTCTTAGTCCTGTGTTACATTTCCTTTTTAGTTTTAGTCATATTTAGTCACCTTCATCCTGTTTTTATTTAGTCAAGTTTTAGTCGACTAAAAGTCTGAGCATTTTAGTCTTATTTTAGTCAAAGAAAACTAATTATTTTAGTCTACCTTTTGTCAATGAAAACGGTTGAGTCTTTTTAGTCATCAGATTATATAGAACATTTCAGTCAAACTAGTCTAGCCAAAACCAATAATTTGTCATTTTAGTATATATAAATAAGATTATATCTTGTCCTTATTTGATGAAAAACACAGGTTGAATGATTAAGAAGCTTTGCAGAGAGTATCTGGTCAGGTTTGTGGTGTTTTTTTACCAGCTGTGTTATGGCCACATTGCTTACCTTCTGATGAAACAATGCATTCGCTTTTTTTTCTCCGCCTCATTGTAGCGAAAATGGGCCCAAATATCACATTGTTTCTTTCGCCCAAGCAGTCGTGGCTTTAAGACTTTTTCGTTGTCAGTCATTTTGACGGACAGAATCGTAACATTTCCGTCATAATCCATTATTATCCGTCGAGTGCACAATTTATCACTCACTCGCGCTGACGGGGGGGGTATTCGGTTAACGCGAGTGCGACCACTGCTCACAAGCCCTGTTGTTGCCATTTTATTTTCTGTTAAATAAGGTTAGTTAGACCATGAGTTAGACCCGAGTCTTCCTGACAGTTCACAGTGTGCCGCTGCCCGGTGTAATTCAAATCTACCGCCGCGCGCAGCACAGACACACACAGCTGCTGCCCTGCCGCAGCACCGGAAATGGAATTGCTGGGAGAAAAACTGACTATCAGACATGTAACGTTATCTTTGATAATATTTAGTCTCCTCATTTTTCGTCATCGAAAGTAAAGGGAGATTTTGGCATAGTTTTTATTTAGTAAACTACATTTTTGTCTCGTCACTTTTCGTCAACGATATTGCATGATGATTTCGTTGCAGTTATTGTTTACTGCCGTCTCGTCATCGTCTCGTTTTCGTCATGGAAAAAAAAGGTCGTTGACGAACATATTTCGTCATAGTTTTAGTCAACGAAATTAACACTAGTCCCAAGCTGGGATATTAAGATATTGAGCATCTGGGCTGTCATGTCACAGGGGGGGGGGGGGGTTACATCTGCAGCTTCATAGTGAACTTTATTGCATCATTAACCCTGAGCAATTGTTGAGCCATCTACTTATTTTGCACATTTAAGGGAACATATGTTTGCCTATCCCATGAACCCAGTGGTCTGAAACAATGCTCTCATTTAGCCTTACTCTTAAGGGTTTGAGTTCAACATGTGCATCTTCTTCATAGCTTCTCTCCAACCAAGCTTCTTGAATTCTTTATATGACCTAAGTGATGATTACTTTGATACATTCTTTTTAATTTCCTGCCACATTCACCTTGATGCAACCCCTTAACAGCTCTATAGACACTGGATTATTTATCAAGAGTGATCTGACTTAGCTTTCCTATTCTTCGCATTAGCATTTGAAAGACAAAATGATGTTGATTTGCACCCTCGTGTTGGTGTGGGTGTGTGTGCATCTGTGTGTGTTTAAACTTATTGGAGCAGAATAATAAGAGAAAAGTGGGAAGGGACATGTCTACTGGTAACCAAGCTAAAAGAAAATGCACACATCTTAAGTCAAACATTACAAATATAATAAAGTAGAAAAGGCTTTTCAAGAGGACTTTGTTTATGGGAAACGTCTCAGCGTCTCAGCACATGCCCTAGGCTGCTTTTACAAAGTGCTATGGTGGTGTGATTTAGAACATTGATAGAGAAGAACTTGTTGGTCACTTGTCTGATGTGATCGTGTTGAAAATGATTAATGATATTCCCAAGGGTGTTGTTTGTCACCCTTATTGTACATTTTAATTAGATGTTTTACCCATAGTGTTTGTTAAGACGTGTATGTACTATAAACTCCAATCACTTTGACAAAAACCCAGTGGGATCTTAATTTTGGATGGGTGGTTGCGTGTGTTTGTATTACTGCTGTGTGACTTCCTGTCATGCTTCTGCCAGACTGTTTGATGTTGTACCAATCATTTTTATTTATGCTTGACCAGACTGGGACCTTTAAAGCAACAGTGTTGTGACCCCAGAGATAGTTTTGCTTGTATGGATTAAAAAATGTGTCAAAAAGACAGTTTTTAGAGAAAACATTCATTATTCTTTCAGCGAAAAAAACGCAGTGGATTGCTGAACTTGTGCTTCTGTGTCTTTCTCTTGGGTGTGCAAGAGAGACGCAGGGATAAGAGTGTGTGATTTCAAAAAGTATTTCAGGATATAGGTTGCTATGGTTTAGAATAGAGTTTCCACCACGTTGGCAGTGTTTTGATACATGTCATGCTCTTTACTGTCGGTTTACATGTTAATTCAGTTTAATTGTGTTGGTACTTCCATATATGTCACAGTATATAGAGGATACTGTGACTGTACATTTGCAGTGCTTTCTGTTGCATCATACAATTATTTTTGATTCAAATTTGTTCTGAGAAATCCAGACACTTCTTCTGAATAAAGTTCCCTTGGTCTTTTAGATTATTTTTCGATGTGGAGTCAACGGTTTGATGTTTTTTAGCAGAGGCTTAAAGTGGATTTATTGGATGTTGAAAACTTAAAGGTGGGGTAGGTAATTTTGGAGAAACCAGCTCGAGTGCGCTAGAATTTGAAAATACACAACCGAAAAAAATCTGCCCCTTCCTTCAGACTTCCTTACAGAGCCCCTCCTCCAACACACACGAACGCGCACATGACCAATGAGGGCACGAGATAAGTTTGTGCACAGATGCAAGGCTGACAGGCAGGTAGGCCATCCAGTTATTTTAGCCTCAGATGATTGGTCGTGCTTTTTACTGCGCCACGGCTTCCACAGATGAAATTTTTTTTATGTATTTATTGTCAAAGCATTTAATTTATTCATTGCTATCGGGATGTGAAGAGCATTCCATGGAATATAACAAAAAGTGTTTCTGAAATAAATGACATACCCCACCTTTAATAGACTCTCTGCCGTGTTATACATCGCATATTCCCTGTTGTATTTCTTCTGCAAGAATCCAAGGTTTTTGTGTGTGCACTAGTTGAAAAGCAACTTGACGTGAGAAATTGAGTACTGAATCTTCCGTCATCAGAAAGCTTTTTCTTCTCTACCACCAAACAGCATAGATGGGTCGCTAGCCGGAGATAAAGCCATTAGTATTTCATATCTTGACAGAACAGAGCTTGTTGACTCTAAATTTGAAAACATCATCCCTGAATTCAGATCAAAGTTAAAACTTTTAGACATTTTATATATTTACACCACTAAAATGCATATTTGAAATTCCACTTTTCAGTCAAACATTGAATGTTTAATATGTGTCCTCATACTGTCTTGTGTGCTTGCTTTCTTTTGTCTCCCTCAGCCACGTGAACCACTTCACAGGAATCGTGTATCAGAGTGTTTTTGCTGTCTCAGAAGCAGCCTGCCCGAACCGTCAGCATGGACGAGTCCGTTCAGCCCAACACCCCCCCCGCTCAGTGGCCAGGTAATTCAGCCAACACTAACCTCAGCTTAACCAGCGTTAAAAGAGAAAAGCATATTTCTCTATTACATTACATTACATTACATTAGCTGACGCTTTTGTCCAAAGCGACTTACAATAAGTACATTCGACCAGGAAGACACAACCTTGAAGAAAACAGAATCATATAAGTATATCAGGTTTCATAGAGCCAAACATTTCAAGTGCTACTCAACTGGCTTTAGGTAATCCAGTCCTTTATTAGTATAAAAGTGCTTCGTTAATCGTTCTAACGCTCGAAGTGGAGTCGAAAGAGATGAGTTTTCAGTTTGCGCCGGAAGATGTGCAAGCTATCTGCCGTCCTGATGTCAATGGGGAGCTCATTCCACCATCTTGGAGCCAGGATAGCAAACCCACGTGTTTTCGCCGATGGGAACTTGGGTCCCCCTCGCAGCGAGGGCGCAACGAGTCGTTTGGCTGATGCAGAGCGTAGTGCACGCGCTGGGGTGTACGGTTTAACCATGTCCTGGATGTAGGAAGGGCCAGATCCATTCGCAGCACGGTAAGCAAGTACCAGTGTCCTTGAAGAGGATTCTAGCAGTTACCGGAAGCCAGTGAAGGGAGCGGAGGAGCGGAGTGGTGTGGGAGAATTTAGGAAGGTTGAAAACCAGACGAGCCGCTGCATTCTGGATGAGCTGCAGAGGTCGGATGGCACATGCAGGTAGACCAGCCAGGAGGGAGTTGCAGTAGTCTAGGCGTGAGATGACGAGAGCCTGGACCAGAACCTGAGTCGCTTTCTGAGTCAGCTGGGGACGTATCTTCCTGATGTTGTAAAGCGTGTATCTGCAGCAGCGGGTTTGTAGCAGCGATGTTTGCAGTGAAGGACAGGTTGTTATCTAGGGTCACACCCAGATTCCTTGCAGTCTGAGTCGGGGAAACAACTGAGGTGCCGATGTTGATTGTCAGGTCAAGAGTTGGACAATCTTTTCCCGGGAGGAAGAGCAGCTCAGTCTTGTCAAGGTTGAGCTTGAGGTGGTGAGCAGACATCCACTGAGAGATGTCAGCTAGACAGGCAGAGATGCGTGCGACGACCTGGGTCTCTGAGCGGGGAAAGGACAGAATTAATTGGGTGTCGTCAGCGTAGCAGTGGTAAGAAAAACCATGCGGGCTAATGACTGATCTGAGCGAGTTTGTGTACAAGGAGAAGAGGAGGGGACCAAGAACAGAGCCCTGAGGGACCCCCGTAGTTAATTGACAAGGGTCGGACTCAGACCCTCTCCCAAGTCACCCTGTAGGTACGGTCTTTCAGGTATGAGGTGAGGAGGGAAAGTGCAGAGCCTGAAACTCCAAGTTTTTGGAGAGTGCGAAGGAGGATCTGATGATTCACCGTGTCCGAATGCAGCAGACAGGTCCAACAGGATGATGACAGAGGAGAGGGATGCAGTTTTGGCAGTGTGCAGTTCCTCCGTGACAGCAATGAGAGCAGTTTCTGTGGAGTGACCTGCCTTGAAACCAGACTGGTGCGGATCCAGAAGGTTGTTCTGATTGAGATAACAGGAGAGTTGTTTAAAGACAGCGCGTTCAAGTGATTTAGACAGGAACGGGAGGAGAGAGACAGGCCTGTAGTTTATAACATCAGACGGGTTGAGAGTGGGTTTCTTTAGGAGAGGGTTTACTCTTGCCTCCTGAGACTGTTTGGAAAGTGACCAGAAGTTAGAGAAGTGTTGATGAAATGGGTGAGAAACGGTAGAATATCAGGAGCGATAGTCTGAAGGAGGTTTGAAGGGATAGGGTCCAGAGGACAGGTGGTAGGGCGGGCAGAGGTAATGAGGGTAAGCACCTCACTTGGAGAGAGAGGGGAAAAGGAGGTTAGTGTGTTGGTGGAAGGAAGGTCTGGTGACCCAGCGGTGAGTAAAGGTGAGTCAGAAAAAGAAGAGCGAATATCATTAACCTTTTTTTCAAAGTGGGTAACAAAGTCGCTTGACAGAAGTGAGGAGGGGGAGGAGCTTTTGGAGGGTCCAAGAGGGTGGAGAAGATGGAAAAATAGTTTTTTAGGATTGGAATAGGAAGATTGGATCTTATCTTGAAAGAAAGTGCTTTTGCCTGAGAGATCGAAGCAGAGAAAGAGGAGAGGAGAGCTTGATAGGTTAGGAGGTCGTCACGGGTGTTTGGATTTCCACCATTTCCGCTCTGCTGCCCTAAGGACGGTTTCTATTAGCACGCAATGCATCATTTAGCCAGGGAGCAGGAGGGGACTGACGAGCCTGCCGAGATGTCAGAGGACAGAGCGAGTCCAGAGTGGATGAGAGAGTAGAGAGGAGAGTTTCTGCAGCAGAGTTTGGAGGCAGTAGATGGAACGAATCAGAGGAAGGGAGGGCTGAGAGCACCGACGAGGCAAAGGTAGAGGGAGAGAGGGAGCGAAGGTTACGGCGGACAAGTGTAGGATGGGAAGAGATTAGTTTGTTATGTTTGGAAAGGGATAGAGAGAATGAAATGAAGAAGTGATCGGATGTGTGGAGCGGGTTTACAGAGAGGTTAGAAGTAGCGCAGTTCCTTGAGAATATGAGATCAAGGACATTGCCAGCTTTATGAGTCGGTGGGGACGGAGAGAGTGAGAAAGCAAAGGCGGTTAACAGAGATGTTAGTTCGTCTATCTTCCCCATCTGGAGGTTGAAGTCTCCGAGAAGTACAGCGGGAGGGCCAGTTTCAGGGATGTGTGAGAGGAGATGATCTAATTCCTCCAAGAAGTCCCCCAAGGCGCCTGGTGGACGGTAGAGAACAACAATGGTTAACTGTATAGGATGGGTTACTGTGACGGCATGGAACTCAAAGGTGGAAGGAGTAAAGTTAGGTAGCTTGAAGAGGGAAAAGCTCCATTTGGGAGAGAGCAGGAGACCAGTGCCACCTCCTCTGCCAGTGGGTCTGGGTGTATGGGAGAAGGAATATGCAGTGGAGAGAGCTGCTGGGGTGGATGTGTTGGATGGAGTAATCCAGGTCTCAGTGAGAGCAAGGAAATCCAGAGACTGCAGGGAGGTGTAGCCAGAGATGAAGTCAGCCTTAGGAACAGCTGACTGGCAGTTCCACAGGCCACCTGAAACTAGATGTTGGATCTCAGTGGAGCACGTGGGATAGACGAGAGCAGGCCGGTTATATCGATTACGAGATACACGGGGCCAGTGATAATTGCGAGAAGACACATGAACAGGAATGGAGAAAATACACATGATTATAGCATGAGGGGCTAAACAACAAAAGTAAAAATTAAAAACACCAATGATACTTAGCTCAATCAAAGTAGGATTTGCCTCCTCCTCTCTATCTTAAACAAGTAAAAGACCCAAACGAACAATGTATTCGTCCAACTGTCAGTAGTACTTATTAACTGCCTTATAACTGCCATTTATAGTGAATATGTAAAGTTTGATAATAAGAACATTTAAAAAAGAACATGAGCACACATTGCGTTTGCAGACGAGTAGTTTGAGTGTACAGCATCAAGATGGTTTATTTTAGATTGATCAAATAAACTACACTGCTTATGTTCATTCAAATAAATGAAGATGCCACCCAGTGCAGCGATGTGGCTCACGCCTGTTAGAAAGATCAATTCATTGTTGTCTTTTCCTTTTTATGTAGTGGCATTTGTTTGCAAAAGGAAATCATTAGTATTGCCTTTTTTTTTGCTAAAGTATTAATGAAAATGTTTGGTTTATTGCACATTTAACATATTTATATATATATATATATAATATATATATATATATTATATATATATATATATATTACATTGCATTTAGCTGATATATATATATATATATATATATAAAAAAAACACAACTGTGTCCCTTTGTTTGCTGGTTTTTGTCTGGCAACTGAAACTAAATCAACAGCCTTCTCTTTTGAATAATCCTTTTAATGAATTGATCAATAAGTGGACATACTGTACATTTGGCTTTACATTCTGCTTTCCCTCATTTTAAAGGCAAATTGGGTCTTGTTGACGTTTTTTGCATCTTTGTGCATTGGATATTTTATTCAGTTAGCTCAATATCTTTGGTCAGCTATTTTTAAATAATGTAGTATTTTTTGTTTACCCATTGAAAGTATTTATTAAAAGCTGTTCCTTCTCCTTCCCCACTGCTCCGCCTCCCTTGCTTCTCTCCAGGTATCGCCTCCCTGATTCGCCTGTTGAGCTCGGCAGGCGAGGAGAGCCAGCCAGGCTTAGCTGTGCTGCTCTGTGAGATCGTGACTGCTGTCTTCCTCAGTCTATTTGTTCACGGCATGGCCACTCACTCAAGCAACGAGCTGTTCCGCATCGTGGCCCACCCTCTCAACAGCCAGCTTTGGGTGTCGGTGTTCGGAGGAGGCGCTCGGACCCCTGTCATAGAGAAACCCACCAGCCTCACAAGAACACCGCCACCAGGTTGGAAAGGATCTGATCTAGTTTTCCTTCTCACAGTCTTCCTTAGTGACTGTCTCTCTGTGAGGGTTTTTCTGGAGGTGACCCAGCAGCTAAATCAAATCAGTCCTGCTAAATTAATCGGGTTCTTGTCTGTAGGTCAAAGTGAAATCCATGAACCTATTAGTGTGGGAGCTGTTTCCCTCACACTCTCATGGTTGGCAGGAAACCTAACCTACTATACCTTCTGCCTATTTGACCAAATGTCTACAACAAACTACTTTTCTTGTACATATTTACATTTCAACATCTAAAGCTAATGTCATTATCATAAGCCATGATAGAAAGTAGGCTTGTTATTTGTATTGTATATCATTTGTAAATGCACAAGTTGGTTGAGGTGGAATTGCAGCTGAAATCATAGATACAGCAAATTAACAAACATCCTGTCTCTCGACACCCCAGCCTCACCAAGCGGCTCAGACAGGAAGTCCAGGCGGTTCAGACTCCTGTCCTCACGCAGCGGATCCAAGGACGAGTCGGGGATAGAGCGTGAGGGCCCATCCAGTCCCAAGCACAGCCCTGTAGTGAAACAGGAAGCTACCTCCATCTTTAAAGAACGCTTTATCCCTCCAGAGCTCAGCATTTGGGATTACTTTATCACCAAGGTAATCAAGAAGATCGAGAACAAACCCCAAAGCTAGTAAAACGTGGCCTTGTCATAACCACGGAGTGTATTATATTTTATTACGAAATAAATCAAATACGTGGTTAATGTCTAACAACGTCATTATATTTTGACAGTATTTTGGTTATAATTAATATTTATATAGACTGGGCGTTTATAATTTGTATCTACCATATCGACCTTTAACATGTTGTACAACTGACCAGTAGTAAACCAGGTAAGCAACAGCAAGATAGGAAGCATATTTCTTCTTTTCTTTGGATCATTTAGTTTAGCCAAAACCATTTGCCTCTATCTTAATTTTAGTTTCACGTTCTTCTGTCTTTTAGCCTTCACTGCCACAATCAGAAAACCAAATTGAATACGACTCGGAGGAGAGCCAGGACAGTCAAGATGAAGAGGAAGATGATGATCAATATGAAGATGTGTTTGACCCCAGCTCTCCGCACAGAGAGCATTCAAACCACAACTCATACAGGTAACGACACGGCACTGAGCGCATATTACTGCAAAGAGTGACTCATCTTCACCTCAATTCAACCTGCCCTCTGTAATCCAGCAGCTGTTTTTGTGTTTGATTTTCCATTCAGTAGCACTGCCAGAACACACTCTTATGCCTCCAGTTTTCAAGGGGCTTTGAACCCTGTCAGAGTATTCATGTCCAAGATTGTAATCTTGTT